>NC_057800.1:16843903-16856646 GCF_018294505.1 Triticum aestivum
AGCTCCCCCGCGCCCAGAGCCGGAGGAGGGGGACCAGGAGGAGGAGGAGGACACGACGACCGCCTCTACTCAGCTCAGCCAGGCCACGCGACGCCGAGCCGAGCGCCGCCTCCCTCACCGTCCCCCCTCCGCTCGCACCCGCGCCCTCGACGTCCTCCCGCCCAAGCTGGGACGCAGAGACAGGCGAGTGGAGGAGCCCGCCGCGTGTCACCGGAGCTTCAACGCCCAGCCGCTGCCGGAGCTTCAACGCCGGCGTCTTCCTCCATTCCTCCATCCCCTCCCCAGGTGATTCCTCCCTTCTCCTCCACCCCTCCCCTGCAAACCCTAGGGCCATGGCGGCATGTTATAATTTCTCTCCTGCATGCTTGTACTCGCTAGCAACGGCTTACAAGTCTAATTACTTCTCTTTGTACAGTTTAGTATTATTGACTGATGCATAATTAGTGTGGATTAACAGAACAAATTCCTCTTGATTCCAGCTGGTCCTCACAACACAGAACATTAATACTGTCACTCTGCAAATTATCAGCTGAGTGTTCATTCGGAACAGCCTCCGTTGTTCTTTCCAGATCAAATTTTTTGAGGTTGTTTGGTTTGAAAAATTGTCTTAACAATATGCCTGCTAATTTGAGGACAGTGTGAGGCTTCTGTTCTTTTTCTTGTTTAGTTATGACAACTGTAGTGTTGCTGAACATCTTTGATCAAATGAAGGTGATTGAATCCAACTTGTCAACAGTGAGAATTTAATATGGTATTGGTCACTGTTTGTAATGTGCAGTTGTGAAGTGGCTACCAGAAGGAAACACTTTCAGACCAAATAGTTAGGCAAAAGTTTTGTTTTAAGCATCTTTATTCCATTACCAGTTTAGTATAACATACCCAAGACACAACATTACCAGTTTATAGTCATATTTTAGCAACTTCCCGTTGTCTAAGCCATCAAAACCAAATAATGGGGTTGTTTGATATGAAGAATTGTCAATAATAGGCTTGTAGTGTATTTGTTTATTTTTGGGTAGTTGTGTTTAGTGAACAAAACAGACTACATTCAGTGACCAAACTGAAAGCATGCACTGATTGTTGCAAGTATGTTTTCATGTTACCAGATTTTTCCGGTTGATGGTTGTGTTATTTCAGTAGTCACAGTAGGATGATGTGATGATTGACTCATTTTACTTCTAACATTGCATATTTCATAGTCTACTTAGTCTGCTGCATCAGTGCCTAGTATCACCTTGCTGTTAATGTGCCCTGATAATGATGTATTTTGTCATAAAAATATATAGTGGACTGCCATGATAATGACATGGTCCTGTGTTTGCAAGCTGTCATAATTTTCAGTTTACTTGACTTTTGAGCCTGCTAGTAGTTTACTTCCATGAGTTGTTTTATTGACATGGCACATTTGCAATGGAGTTTTATATATCTTTAGCCACTGTTCATTAACAGCAAGTCAGTTTTGTTTATAGTTGAAAGTAAGTGTGTGGTTTGAAATTTCGATCTGATTATGGCATCTATAATTAATGTTTATGAAGAAGAAGAATAAACCTGCTGCTACTGTTGTTATGCCTGTATTCACTGCTGCTGCTGCTATACTTGTGATGATGTTGTACTTGTGATCTTCTGAACTGACCCATTGGCGACTTCATTACGCAGGGATAATGATTTTGCAGGTACCCCGAGAGGCCCTTGAGTTTGCTAGAATGTCGATTAACTTCCGTTCCGGCAAATTCGGGTACTCCATATGTCCTATTTTCACCAAAGGTCATGCTGAAATTTTCCATGAATTTTATCATGACTTTGCTAAAAATAGGACATATGGGGTACTTGTGACTAATGCATGGGCCGAGGTATCTTAGTACTTAGTTAAGTAGGATCAACTGCCCCGCCATTCTTGCTGCATTAAACCATAGGTGGCAATAGAGCCAAGTGATTGGGCCCAAGTTAGAATTCTCCTTAGCATCGATAAACCCTAGATGATAAACCCAACATAGGTGGCAATAGAGCCAAGTGATTAGGCCTAACCTAGGGTGCCTCGGCATCGATAAACCCTAAATGATGACAACTTAACTTGGCTTGTATAGGCTGCCTCGGTGTCGATGAGAACCTAAATGATGTACGCTTAGGCTTTTAGGTTGCCTCGGCGTCGACAAACCCTAAATGATAAAAGCTTAGCTTTTAGGATGCCTCGGTGTCGACAAACCCTAAATGATATGACCCCGGACATCGTGATAGTCGACCCCTTCTACATGTGTGCCAAGCTCTTGGGCAGCGCTGGGGACCGCCAAGTCACGAGTTCACACCTCAAAGGTGTCATTCTGGCAAACCCAGATAAGGATAACTTCCTCATGGCTTACTTTCCAGAGTAAGGCATCCCTTAACCGCCCCGTAACATACGATTACTTAGATTTCGATCGTTCTTTTTTTCTAACATTCCGTGTTTTGTGCAGTGACACACATTGCACACTCATCCTCTTAAGCCCGAAATATTCCATGGCCACATATTTCGACCCGAACCATGACTCCAAGATGGACTACACAAATATCAAGAAAGGTCTTGATGATGTTCTCCCCGGCTACGCCAAATCTGGAGGCACCTTCACTAGGCCAGTTCGTAGGTACGGCAAGCACGTGCTTGCCCACAATACTAAGTTCTGCTGCGTCAAGCAGCCGCCTGGTGGTCAGAAGGATGCCTACTACGCCCTCCATCACATGCGGGCGATCGTAAGGGACCATCATCACCTTCTGCTACCATATAATCTCAAAGATTGGGCCGCGAGCTTGTCGGCAATCCAGGACGTGGACATCAGACAAGAATTCTTTCGCATCCAGTCGGAGTTTGCGGACATCATCCATCAAGATGTCCTTCATACCTCGGGGCAGTTCTACCTCAGATATCAACCTTCCAATAGGGAGATAGACGGAAAGCTACAAATCCAAGCTGACAACGCCCGTGATTTCATGACCATCACGACAGACGGCGGCTTCATCCACGCTCCGGTCCCATGAGTCGAGTCGACAGTAGTGATGCTATGTGTAGTTCTGAAACATTGATTGGCTCATGTTGTAATTAAACTTTAATGAACTTGTATGTCTCTTTGGTTTGGACAGTCGTTCAACTTAGATGTAATCGATGCTATTTATTAGTAGGACCATGAATCGTGCTATTAATGTCATGTCTTGCTTTTCTCTTCCGATCCTTTTGTTGCATACTTATATATTGCTTATGTATGTATCGTCTGTTGTTTGGCTTGTGCATAGAGATGCCGTCGTATGCCGTGTACAAGGGTAAGGTTCCCGGAGTCTACGACGACTGGGAGGAGTGTCGGAGACAGGTTCACCGTTTCAGCGGTAACAGCTACAAAGGGTACACCACTAGGGCGGAGGCGGAATCTAGATACGCCCGCTATCTAGCGGGGGAGAGGAGGGAGCGTTGGAGGAACCGGATGAAGACTATTTTCATCGCGATGATGCTCATCGTGATGACCGCAGCTCTCTTCTATGTGATGGTAGTTTAGATGATCGATATCGACTTGTAATGTGAAGACAAACTCGATACTCGCGGTCTCGAGACTTGTAATGTTTTATCTTTGTTCGGTCTTTTGAATTCGGAGACTAATATGATGAATTGTATTCGGAGACTAATCTTCTATTGTATTCGATGAATCTGCTGTTGCTGTGTGCTGCTGTCTATATTCTGTCAAATAATATATTTTGTAACATGTGCAAAAATCATAAAAGTAAACACTACACCACAACACTACATTCCCGACAGCCAAGTTGGTCAGAAATACAGCTTCCACCAACAAACAGTCGGTCGGGAAAAACTATTGCCGACCGATCACGTCTGTTGGGGAAAGTCCAGACGGGAAAGCCCTTTCCCGACCGACATATCTTTCCCGACCGATTGTGTGACGGCTAAGGGGTATTTTTCCCGACCAACAGTTTGTTGGGCCTGCCATGGGCCTTTCCCGACCAACAGTCTGTTGGGGCATTCATGGGCCTTTCCCGACCGACCATCTGATGGGTAATTCTTTGCCGACCAACATTTTGTTGGGCTTGGTGTTCGCCTTTCCTGACCGACTGTTAGACGGGGTTTGTTTTGCCGACCAACAATCAGACAATGTTTACTTTTGACAACCAACAGTTGATCAACATTTTGCTTAGCAAACCACAACCGTAGTTAACGTATGGTACTAATTGTTGCGTACATATAGTTCATGTGTTCTAAAGCATAATCACCAAGACAACATACATCAGGTGCACCAAACATTTTTTATTCCATTAACTAATTGTCACATACATACACTTCAGTCTGTTCGCACGCACAAGACACCATACACCAGATTTACAGAAGCAAAAAGATGAAAGTAGTATGAGACATCAGTTGTACAAAATGAAAACTAGAACATCCAGTTGATGCGGATCACTGGCTTCATGGTTCATTGTGATTCCAATCATTATGTTTGCGCCCTACAGAAGTTAAGTAAGTCTCAATTATTAGAATGTTCAATTAATGTAAGAAATTGAATGCAGGCAGAATTCACATGTATACTGTGCACACACAACAGCGCAAAATGAGGAATATTCATGCCTAATGTATAAAAGTAGCATTTCAGGACATGAAGACCGGCAATTAACTTCCAGCGGTAGCCATGGATGTGGCATAGAAGCCCTTCGCCCACTTTTTGTCTGTCCATTCGAAAGGAAATGCATCATTTACTTTTTACGGTTGCTGGGCATATAGTGTACCTGGGACATACTTAAGTTACTGTACATAGGTACCATTACCCCATATCCCAACACTTGTTCCAAAAAAACATACAACTAAACACTAAATATATATAACTGTGACTCTTTGAGTAGACGTACAGATTTCTAGTAGTTCATAGTTGATTTAGCTTTGACTTTAATACACCATGATAATTGAAATTGATAGTGGATTTAACTGTGACTGTTTCCATGATAATTGAAATTGATAGTACAGACTTTTAGTACAGATTTCTAGTAGTTCATAGTGGATCTAGCAGAAGAATAATTAGAGTGCTCAAGCCTGCATATAGTTCACGATAATGGCAGCACTAAAAGTCTACTTACAAAAGTAGGTTCTCGAGTTTGGTATTCAAAGCTATTTTATTTCCTAGCTGGCCTTTAAGTACCCTCATGTATGATATATCCTTGCTATTGCTTCCAAATAATAAGAAGCATGGAAACAGTTGCACGCCACTTGTGCAAAACAGAGAATAAAAACACAAAATACCTTGTTTGCATTCAGTGTATAGACAATAAAAGTTAGTTAATACGGTGCCCCATTATAAATATCACATAATACCACATGATATCTTGGTAATTAGTAATCACAGGAAGACTTTGAAATTCCAAATTTCAAGGTAATATCTAGAGGAACTAAACCATCACATAAAAGATATGTGGAGGTCTAGCTCAGATAACAGAACTAGAAGGTTTAGTAAATTACGATGAATTTAAAAAGGAAAAGCAGGGAGGAACTAAGCCATCACATAAAGCACATGTGTTTTAGATGTTCTATTTTCAGAACAGAATATAACTTATATCACTGACTTCAGCTAGTTGTGTTTGTACTGCTGAATGTTCTACCTATATTTACTTTCCACCAAAAATGAAAATGCTTGGATGAATATACTACATTTTTAACTCAGCAGGATGGCTTACTTTCGACTTCTCATTAGTTCATACTCTGCTACTTTCAGTTGGTGTTCATACTCTGCCATTTTTCCTCTTGTAAAAGACACGCTATATGAGTACATGGCTGAAAATGCAACAGGAGACATTTAGCAGCTATGGAAATACAACAGGAAAATCAGTTGGTGTGCTTGAAACAAAATTGGATTACAATAACACATCAGAGGAACATACACAGAGATCGATATGAAACAATACATCTTCCACGCTGTAAATTGGATTACAGTGAACTCATTAACAAGACAGAAGTACAAACCTTGGTACTCAGAGCACCTAGAAACACCTCCATGGCGTCCATTGCTAACGCTGCTTGGGCGATCATACGAGTAAGATTAATCACTCCCACCATGAGCTAATTCCACCTGAGAGACAACTTTTCAAACAACAGTCACGAGAAAGCAGTCTTTGCTTTAAATAAAAAAAGGCAACATAAATTTAAGGAATTAATATATATGTTTTAATCCTTACGATGCCATGTAAATGAACTGCAACCTACAGCATAGTTTCCTTACTATGTACAAATTACACAAACATGGTCAAGATCTTCTTCAGTTTGTGCTACAGTCAATTATCTTTACATAATTACCAAACCCACAAGAAAAGCTATTGCGAAAATCATTACACAAAATTGAATATTTACATTGTCTCCCTCTCACGAATGGCCCAGGGAGGTTTAGGAAAATAAAAGTCATACAGCCTATAGTTGAATATTTGATGAAAAAGCGTGGTGCACTTTTAATTTTTTGATGCAAAACATACTAGCTCGAATGGTGCAGAAAAACATTAGAAGCACAAAATGATATAGCAATATAAGAAAATAAAATTGCTGGCAAAGTCATCATCAGAGAAGAGGAGCAAATTTCATACTCACGAATGTCTACTAGATTATCTGTCTACCAGATTTTGTCGATTCAAGTACAGAATTGCTAGAAAACTATCAGCCACGACCTTACATCTATCTTTTCACTATACGAATGTTGTAGCTGTAGCTGTGTTGACTGCTACACTCATCTAGTTATAACTACAGGAAGCTAAGTACTAGCTGCCTTTCGACAATGATGACGAAAGAAAAGATATATTCTCACGTTTTCTTATCGACAATGACATAAATAAATGTTGTCTTTCCACCATCAGAGATCTGTAAGATAGAAAGAATATGAGACATAAAAGACCTAATTGACACTATATAATTTTTATTTCTTGAACACAAGAAAGAGTTATGTGGTCATGTAACTTCTTTTCCTAGAGAACTGGTACCATATAGCTAAGTATTAGAGATACACCTTACTGGTGTTTTCTATCCATGTGAGAAGCACAGTATTTCAGCTATCTTTGTTTAGTCTTCAGTTGTGGCCATAAATTGAATGGTACTGAAAGCGATGTTGCTATCTTCCTGGTGGTAGCAATAGATACATGGACACCGAGAACAGAATGCTATCTTCCTGGTGACAGCAATAGATACATTGGGGATACTACAGTTTGTAAAACCATGGTATGTACTTGGACAAACACCTCAAAATATTTTCAAAAGTACAGTTTTTTTTCTAGAGAAGACCACTAGTTTTCTTTCTTACTTTTCTCTGGGATGGAAAAGACTGTAGTGAGCCTGACTATTATATTCAGAAATGCATCAGAGAAAAACATATGTACTTAAGTGCCACAAATTAGATTAAATTAAACCTTGCAAAAAATAGATTAAATTAAGCCATTACTTTCAGAGAAGCATATGTACTGTACATACAAATCTTCATAGGTATAAGAGCCAGAACCTAAACCATCAGGTTACGCATAAGAGAAATAAAGATTATAAATACTAGGTTAGCCTAGAAACAAGATTCAGGAATAGCAACTTTAAAAGCAACTAGCAGTGTATTATGCTCTGTTCTGTACTATGCCTACTTCCGCTCAACTTCTCACAATTAGACTAGCTAGCAACAGTACACAGCAAACCGGAGAACCAGAGAAGAAGAAAAGCATGAGGTGCCTTGTCCACTGGAACATCTACTCGTTTGGTTGTTCCCCACCGCCGGAGCTCCCCGTTACCCACTGCCGGAGCACTCTTTTCCCCGCTAGCCCACTGTCACAATACACCTCCAGGGAGGCAAGGATGAGAGGGAGGAGCTGTACCTCAGTCGTATGCCCGTATCGATGCCCTTGCCCAGCAGCACGCTGCCCAGATCCAACTCGCCGCCGCCGCCGCAGCTGCGTGTCCCTTCGTGGTGGAGATGCGGGAGATTCGGCCAGGGAGGGGGCGGCAGCTTTGCCGGATTTAGCACGAGGGCGTGGGGCCGACGGTGGAGAGGCCGGACGGCGTTGGGCGGCGCTGGAGCAGCGCGGCAGAGGGAGGGCGGCGTAGGGCGGCGCTGCAGAGGCAGGGCAGGGTGGGGTGGCGGTGGGACGGCGTCGGGATCGACCGGCGATAGCCCCGGGCGATGTGTGGCGGCGGTGGGACGGCGTGGGAACGACCACCGGAGCCCCAGGCGGCGCGCGTGGGGAACGAAGAGCTAGGGATTTGGCTCCGTTGCGTGTACGAGGGGAACGAAATGATAAGCTATTGATTTTGGGGGGAAATCTTCGCGGGCCGAGCGAGTTATTGGCGCTAAAATTTTGGCCGTTCGCGCGCAAGGCCCATTTAACGTCCGATTGTTGGTCGGGGTTATTTCCCGACCGATGGTTCATGGGCCATAAAAGAATTCCCGACCGTCTGTTGGACGCCGTATGTTATAGTATTCCCGACCAACAATGGGTCATTGCATAGAGGTTTCCCGACCCATAGTTCGATAGAAATTTTCCTGATAGATTATCAGTCGGCAATACAGACTTTTTCCCAACAAACGTCGGTAGGGAATTCTGGTGCATGGTGTAGTGAAAAAAGAATAAAACCTAATATTCATACTAATGGCGCATCACTACAGAGTGCACCATTAGTATGCCAAAGTATACTAATGGCGCATCACACAACAGTGCGCCATTAGTATGCCAAAGCACATGGTTAAATATGGCCCCCTGGAAGGCATACTAATGGCGCATGGTGTTCTATACTAAGGGTGCACTGCGTGGTGCACCATTAGTATACTAAATACTAATGGGGCACCAGTGGTGCGCCATTAGTAAGAAATACTAGTGGCGTGATACTAATTGCGCACCAGTAGTGCGCCATTAGTAGGCAAAACTGGTGCGCCATTAGTAGGACTTTTCCTAGTAGTGCTTCCACTAAACCTCTTCTACTTCGTGATG
Source organism: Triticum aestivum (assembly GCF_018294505.1). Classification (NCBI taxonomy): domain Eukaryota; kingdom Viridiplantae; phylum Streptophyta; class Magnoliopsida; order Poales; family Poaceae; genus Triticum; species Triticum aestivum. Next base: position 16,852,862 of record NC_057800.1, read on the forward strand.
TTCTAGTTGCACCCGCCCTCATTAAAAATCTTATTTCTGTTCGCCAATTTACTTGCGACAATCTTGTTTCGGCTGAATTTGACCCTTTTGGTTTATCTATGAAGGATTACCTGACCAAGGCCGAGATTGCTCGCTTCAATAGCTCCGGTGATCTTTACTCTCTTAATGGAGTTCCTGCCGCCACCCCTCCAACATCCATACTGGCCTCCGTCGATCTCTGGCATCGTCGCTTGGGCCATCCCAACCCTACTGTCTTAGCTTCTATGCTTAGTGAATTTACCAGACCATGTAGTAGGGATTTTCATAATTCTGTGTTTTGCGAGTCATGTCAATTAGGCAAACATGTGTGTCTTCCCTTTAGTTCCTCTAGCTCTTGTAACACTTATCCCTTTGAATTAATACATTGTTATTTATGGACCTCTCCCAGTGCAAGTGTTTCGGGTTTTCAATACTACCTTGTTATACTAGATGATTTCACCCACTTTGTCTGGACTTCTCCTCTACCCAACAAATCCGAGGTCCATTCTCTCTTTCTTAATTTTCAAGCTATGTGTCTATCCACTTCTTCCTCTCAATTCGCTTCATCCAATGTGACAATGGTCGCGAGTTTGATAACATTAAAAATAGTACTTTCTTCTTACAACATGGCATCCTGCTTAGATTCTCATGTCCCTACACCTCCCCTCAAAATGGTAAAGCCGAACGTTCTCTTCGCACCCTCAGTGATATAGTTCACACTCTTCTCATTCAATCATCTATGCCTCCCAAGTTTTGGGCTGAAGCCCTACACATGGCCACCTTCCTTCTAAATAATCGACCTTCTAAAACTAAACCCCACACTACTCCCTATTATTCCCTCTTTCTTTCCCACCCCGACTACTCTATGGTTCGTGTTTTCGGCTGTCTCTGTTTTCCAAATGCCTACGCCACTTCTGCAAAAAAATTGTCAGCATGATCTATCCCATGTGCTTTTCTCGGCTTCTCTGACGAGCACAAAGGCTATCGCTGTCTCGGCCTTCACACAGGGCACGTTCATGTCTCTCATCATGTCACGTTTGCTGAGCACATTTTTCCTTTCTCGCAACGCACTACTACAACATCCACCACCCCTAGCTCGGCCAACACCCCATCTCCCCGTCCTTTCCAACTATATACTCCCCTTCCTGCACCCCCTCCCGATGAACACAACATACCACTGAAGGAAATATGCCCTAGAGGCAATAATAAAGTTGTTATTTATATTTCCTTATATCATGATAAATATTTATTATTCATGCTAGAATTGTATTAACCGGAAACTTAGTACAGGTATGAATACATAGACAAACAGAGTGTCACTAGTTTACCTCTACTTGACTAGCTCGTTGAATCAATGATGGTTATGTTTCCTAACCATAGACATGAGTTGTCATTTGATTAGCAGGATCACATCATTAGAGAATGATGTGATTGACTTGACCCATCCGTTAGCTTAGCATGATGATCATTTAGTTTGTTGCTATTTCTTTCTTCATGACTTATACATGTTCCTATGACTATGAGATTATGCAACTCCCGAATACCGGAGGAACACTTTGTGTGCTACCAAACTTCACAACGTAACCGGGTGATTATAAAGGTGCTCTACAGGTGTCTCCGATGGTACTTGTTGAGTTGGCATGGATCGAGATTAGGATTTGTCACTCCGATTATCGGAGAGGTATCTCTGGGCCCTCTCGGTAATGCACATCACTACAAGCCTTGCAAGCAATGTGACTAATGAGTTAGTTACGGGAAGGTGCATTATGGAACGAGTAAAGAGACTTGCCTGTAACAAGATTGAACTAGGTATTGAGATACCGATGATCGAATCTCGGGCAAGTAACATACCGACGACAATAGGAATAACGTATGTTGTTATGTGGTTTGACCGATAAAGATCTTCATAGAATATGTAGGAACCAATATGAGCATCCAGGTTCCGCTATTGGTTATTGACCGGAGACGTGTCTCGGTCATGTCTACATAGTTCTCGAACCCGTAGGGTCCGCACGCTTAACGTTCGGTGACGATCGATATTATGAGTTTATGTGTTTGATGTACCGAAGGTAGTTCGGAGTCAAGAATGAGATCGGGGACATGACGAGGAGTCTCAAAATGGTCGAGACGTAAAGATCAATATATTGGACAACTATATTCGGACATCGGAAAAGTTCCAAGTGATTCGGGTATTTTTCGGGGTACCGGGGAGTTACGGGAATACGGGGAAGAATTATTGGGCCTCACGGGCAAAGTGGTGGAAGAGAGGAGGCAGGGCGCCCCCCCCCCTAGCCCAAACTGGTTTGGACTAGGGGGACGGCCCCCCTTTCTTCCTTTCCTCCCTCTCCTTCCTTCTCCCACTCCTCCTTCCTTTCCTCCTCCTAGTAGGAGTAGGAAAGGGGAGTCCTACTCCTACTAGGAGGAGGACTCCTCCTCCCGGCGCGCCCTAGGAGGGCCGGCCGGCCTCCCCCTTGCTCCTTTATATACGGGGGCAGGGGGCACCCCAAGACACACAAGTTGATTGTTCCAAGCCGTGTGCGGTGCCCCCCTCCATCATAATCCACCTCGATCATATCGTAGCGGTGCTTAGGCGAAGTCCTGCGTCGGTACCAACATCATCACCGTCATCACGCCGTCGTGTTGATGGAACTCTCCCGTGAAGCTCTGCTGGATAGGAGTTCGTGGGACATCATCGAGCTGAACGTGTGCTGAACTCGGAGGTGCCGTGCGTTCGGTACTTGGATCGGTCGGATCGTGAAGACGTTCGACTACATCAACCACGTTCTCATAATGCTTTCGCTTACAGTCTACGAGGGTACATGGATGATACCCTTCCCTCTCGTTGCTATGCATCACCATGATCTTGCGTTGTGCGTAGGAAAATTTTGAAATTACTACGTTCCCCAACAGTGGCATCCGAGCCAGGTTTTTGCGTAGATGTTATATGCACGAGTAGAACACAAATGAGTTGTGGGTGTGAGTATATACATATTGCTTGCCGTCACTAGTTGTTTCTTGATTCGGTGGTATTGTTGGATGAAGCGGCCCAGACCGACATTACGTGTACGCTTACGCGAGACTGGTTCTACCGACGTGCTTCGCACACAGGTGGCTGGTGGGTGTCAGTTTCTCCAACTTTAGTTGAATAGGATTCAATGAACATGGTTCTTTCTGAAGATCAAAAAGCAATCACTATACCGCGTTGTGGTTTTTTGATGCGTAGGTAAGAACGGTTATTGCTCAGCCCGTAGCAGCCACGTAAAACCTGCAACAACAAAGTAGAGGACGTCTAACTTGTTTTTGCAGGGCATGTTGTGATGTGATATGGTCAAGACGTGATGCGATATAAATTGTTGTATGAGATGATCATGTTTTGTTAAAGTCATCGGCAACTGGCAGGAGCCTTATGGTTATCTCTTTATTGCATAAGATGCAAGCGCCATATAATTGCTTTACTTTATCGCTATGCGATAGCAATAGTTGCAAAATCAATAGTTGGTGAGACGACCATGTGACGACACGTTGATAGAGATCATGGTGTCATGCCGGTGACGGTAGAGATCATGACGATGTTTTGTTAATGGAGATCACACTAATAGGAAAAGGGCTATAGATGGAATTGACACTAATGGCGCACCAGACATGTGGTGCGCCACTACTATATACAAATGGCGCAGCATGTGTTGGTGCGCCATTAGTGTCCAAATACTAATGACGCACCACATCCACAGTGCGCCATTAGTAACAAGATTTTTTTTATTTTTTTT
>NC_057800.1:16856986-16889403 GCF_018294505.1 Triticum aestivum
AAAAAAGTAAAAAAGAAAATGATGAAAATGTCAAAAAAATAAAAGAAAATAAGTTTCTCATGTGATATGTGGTCTAGTTGTTGGGAAAATTTATAAATATGAATTTCGACTTTATTTGCAAAATCTCTCTGGAATTTGTAAAATGGACATAATTTTTGCATACGAACTCGGATTAAAAAGTTTTCTATATGAAAAATCATCTACTCGAAAAGTTACATCCGAATTACGGGGCTTTTAAGATATGGAGGCAAAAAATTCAAACTTACTAGTGGCGCACGTATGCTAGGTGCGCCACTAGTAACAGAAAAAAATAGTTTTAATTTTTTTTCAGAATTTTTTTTCAAAATATGATACGTAATATGAACGGAAGTTTAAAATATTTTTTCAAAATTTCATCACACTCATGAACATGAACAAAGTCCTAGACATCAACAAGGTTTAATAGGATTGATATGCTAGATATATCAAAAAGTGCCTATGAAGTGAGCTGGTGCTGGGGTTGGATAGAACTCTGAAGTTAAGCGTGTTTGAGCTGGAGTAGTGTGAGGATGGGTGACCTTTCGGAAAGTTTTACCACGGAGTGTGATTTGACCTGAGATTAAGCATATTGACCGAAGATTAATCCATAGTGACCCGAGATTAAGAAAAAAAATAAAAAATTGAATTTTTTTGAAAAAAATATTACTAATGGCGCACTTCTATGTGGTGCGCCATTACTAAGTTAGATAGTAATGGCGCACCTCTAGGCATACTAATGGCGCACTACAGGTGCGCCATTAGTATCTGGTATACTAATGGCGCACCAGTGATGCGCCATTAATAAAAAATAGTAGTGGCGTGGTACTAGTGGCGCACCAGTAGTGCGCCATTAGTAGGCAAAACTGGTGCGCCACTAGTAGGCCTTTTCCTATTAGTGTGAAAGGCACAAGATGATGATGGCCATATCATGTCACATATTTTGATTGCATGTGATGTTTATCCTTTATGTATTTTATTTTGCTTAGTTCGGCAGTAGCATTATAAGATGATCTCTCACTAAATTTCAAGGTGTAAGTGTTCTCCCTGAGCATGAACTGTTGCGACAGTTCGTCGTGCCGAGACACCACGTGATGATCGGGTGTGATAAGCTCTACGTTCACATACAACGGGTGCAAGCCAGTTTTGCACACGCGGAATATTCGGGTTAAACTTGACGAGCCTAGCATATGCAGATATGGCCTCGGAACACTAGAGACCGAAAGGTCGAGCGTGAATCATATAGTAGATGATCAACATAGTGATGTTCACCATTGAAAACTACTCCATCTCACGTGATGATCGGACATGGTTTAGTTGATTTGGATCACGTGATCATTATGATGACTAGAGGTATGTCTATCTAAGTGGGAGTTCTTAAGTAATACTATGATTAACTGAACTTTAATTTGTCAGGAACTTAGTCCTTATAGTATTTGCAAAACTATGTTGTAGATCAATAGCTCACGATGTAGATGCCCGTTTATTTTTTGATATGTTCCTAGAGAAAAATAAGTTGAAAGATGATAGTAGCAATGATGTGGACTAGGTCCGTGATTTGAGGTTTATCCTCATTGCTACACAGAAGAATTATGTCCTGGATGCACCGCTAGCTGACGGACCTATTGCAGGAGTAGATGCAGACGTTATGAACATTTGGCAAAGCTCGGTATGATGACTACTTGATAGTTTAGTGCACCATGCTTTACGGCTTAGAACCGGGACTTCAAAAATGTTTTGAAATGTCACGGAGCATATGAGATGTTCAAAGAGCTGAAATTGGTATTTCAGACTCATGCCCGAGTCAAGAGGTATGAAACCTCTGACAGTACTTTGCCTACAAGATGGAGGAGAATAGCTCAACTAGTGAGCATGTGCTCAGATTGTCTGGGTACTACAATTGCTTGAATCAATTGGGAGATAATCTTCTAGATAAGATACTAATTGACAAAGTTCTCTAGTCACTATCACCAAGTTACTAGAACTCGGTGATGAACTATAATATGCAAGGGATAACGAAAGTAATTCCCAAGCTCTTCGCGATGCTGAAATCGGTGAAGGTACAAATCAAGAAAAGCATCAAGTGTGGATGGTTAACAAGACCACTAGTTTCAAGTACAATGGCAAGGGAAAGAAAGGGAACTTCAAGAAGAATGGCAAGCAAGTTGCCACTTCCATGAAGAAGCCCAAAACTAGATACTTGGCGGATAAGAAGGATGGCATACTGAACAAAGCTATATTGGATATACATGTTATTGATGTGTACTTTACTAGTGTTTATAACATACCGATGACAAAGGGAACAACGTATGTTGTTATGGTGGATAAGAAGGATGGCATACTGAACAAAGCTATATTGGATAAGAAGGATGGCATACTGAACAAAGCTAGTAGGAGTAGGAGGACTCCTCCTCCTGGCGCGCCCTAGGAGGGCCGGCCGGCCTCCCCCTTGCTCCTTTATATACGGGGGTAGGGGGCACCCCAAGACACACAAGTTGATTGTTCCAAGCCGTGTGCGGTGCCCCCTCCACCATAATCCACCTCGATCATATCGTAGTGGTGCTTAGGCGAAGCCCTGCGTCGGTAGTAACATCATCACCGTCATCACGCCGTCGTGCTGACGGAATTCTCCCGTGAAGCTCTGCTGGATCGGAGTTCGTGGGACATCATCGAGCTGAACGTGTGCTGAATTCGGAGGTGCTGTGCGTTCGGTACTTGGATCGGTCGGATCATGAAGACGTTCGACTACATCAACTACGTTCTCATAACGCTTCCGCTTATAGTCTACGAGGGTACGTGGACGATACCCTTCCCTCTTGTTGCTATGCATCACCATGATCTTGCGTGTGCGTAGGAAAATTTTGAAATTACTACATACCCCAACAACCACCAACACCATTAACACCGCCATAGCCGATACCAATCCTCCCCTCACCCCACCCGAGACGTCCCCAACACCCTCGACCCCTGCTCCCTCCCCAACACCCCCGGCCCCTACTCCCACTTCACCACCCAACCCTGCTCCTTCGTCGGACTCTTCCGCTGCACCGGACTGACCCGTACCCACCATACCCCCTCACGCTATTCCTACAGCAGCCCCGATTAATGATCATCGCATGCGTACTAGGGCCAAATCAGGATTTCATCAACCTCAAGACCGCCTAAACCTTCACACCACCGTATCTCTCACTTCCCTCCCAAAGAATTACAAAACTGCTCTACTTGATCCCAATTGGGCCGCTGCCATGCAAGAAGAATATAATGCTTTACTTCAAAACAACACATGGCAACTTTTTCCTCGTCCTCCCAATACAAATATTGTTTCTGGCAAATGGATTTACCGCCAAAAGTTTCACTCCAATGGGAGCCTCTCACAATATAAAGCCAGGTGGGTTTGTCGTGGCTTTTCTCAACTACAAGGAATTGATTATGACGAAACCTTTTTCTCCTATTGTTAAACCTAGCACCATTTGTACCGTTCTTAGTGTTGTTGTCTCCTCTTCCTGGCCTATTCACGAACTTGATGTTAAAAATGCTTTCCTCCATGGTTCCCTTCAAGAATCTGTCTACTGTCAGCAACCTCTGGGTTTTGAAAATCCATCCTTTCCAACTCATGTTTGTCTTGTTCAGAAATCTCTCTACGGTCTTAAACAGGCCCCAAGAGTTTGGTTTCAACGCTTCTCCTCCTTCATCCAAACAATAGGCTTCATTCCATCTCTCTCTGACACCTCTCTTTTTGTGTATCATCAAAATTCTGACACTGCCTATTTACTTTTCTATGTAGATAATATCATTCTCTCCGCATCCTCTCAAAAGTTCTTAGATCATATTGTTTCTCTTCTTAGGTCTAAATTTTCTATGACTGGCCTAGGACTCCTTCATCATTTCTTAGGCATTACTATTGTTCGAGATTCCTCTAGCCTTTTTCTTTCACAATGCCAGTATATTCTTGATCTACTTAATCGTGCTGGTATGCTTGATTGTCAATCATCTCGCACTCTTGTCGGTACTAGTTTTAAACTTACAACTGCCGGTGAACCCTTTTCATATCCTACTCTCTATCGTAGCCTAACAAGTGCTCTCCAATATCTCACCAATACTCGTCCTGAAATCTCCTTTGTTGTTCAACAAGCATGTCTCTATATGCATGATCCACAGGTTCCTCACTATAATCATGTTAAATGCATTCTTCTGTATTTAAAAGGAACTCACAATCATGGTCTCCCACTACTAGGGAAAAGCCTAGCAGCAGCGCGGGTTTTGGGCCTCTCAGTAGCGCGGGGACCGACGCTAGTAATAAGGCGCTACAGCTAACGTATAGCAGTAGCGCCTGTTGTCCCACGCTACTGCTATACATGAATAGTTGTAGCGCTCTTTAGCAAAGGGCACTGCTGATATTATCTGCGGCGCTGTTTACTGGGAAGCGCTACTGGTAGGGCGGCGCTACTGCTAAATTCCCCCCCCCCCCTCGCTACTACTAGTTTTATTAGTTTTTTCCCTGCATATTTGTTTTGTATTTGAATAGGTTTTATACAATAATCTTTAGAATATCATACACATACAAATGTAATCATAGCATATACATACAATTAGTCTCATCAAATCATGTCATCATCATAATCATCATCCAACACAAAGTGGTCTCTCGTCATCATCTCGAAAATAGCGATACAAGTCTCGATTACTTGCAAATATATCGTCATCCATCTAAACAATGATATACGCGAGAAGAGCTATCACTTTAAGTACATGAGTTCATATCCCTCTCTCGCATTAGCGTGAACCTAAACTAACTACTGTCTGTCACTCGGAAACCGGAAACCAGTACACCTGGGCCTGACACTCTGGCCACTTGTCGTATATATACTCCTGGCATAGCACTTCTTCACCATCTATGATCTATGCACCTGCATGGTCACATGAGTCGATGATATGCAATATATATAGTTGAGCAACAGAAAGAGACAGACTTGGCAAAAATAGAAACAACATATCATAAGCATAAATAACAAAGTTCATCGTACCCCAAAATGCCCTAACTAGAGTGATTTTCGCTAGTCGAGGAGGAGGATGGTTTAATTACATCACAAATAAATTTTCACCATGCATAACTCAAAGTTTTCTCATACAGAAAGTATGGACTAAGGGGACACATTGTCATATATCGACAATCACTCCAACATGTCGTTCCATCCATCCAAGTCAGGGAGATAGTCCTTGAGCTTAGTGAAAGGCTTCGTGTCGAGACGCTGAGAGGCTGTCCATGTTCGGACGTCTTCCCGCAACATTTGTCCTTCTCCGTAGAACATCCCTATTTTTCCGACGACCTCCTTCATGATGATTTGGGCAAGTTCGCGCTGGATGTTATAGAACTCAGCTCGAAGTCGATGATCCTCGATATCTCCTATGTCCTTTGCCCATTGCAGAATATGGGTATCACCGGATCTAGGTGACATGCGAAGGTTCTGGTGACCCCATCTGTACTCCAGCATGTGGTGTAGGACATAGAATCCATCATTAAGAGAATCATTCGGTTGCTGGATGCAGCAGAAGTCGGTCTTATGGCCGAAGGCGGCCCTGCCGCCCCTTCTCTTCTTGTCCCTGACCTCTCCACCCCTTGCTTGGTAGTAAAACATAGCACTGTCGAGAACATCCTTGATGTGGGTGTAATCCTTTTTGTGAATATTCTTCGAGGAGTCCAAGTAGAGAGCATGGGAGAATCGGGGTAGAGGATGATGAGGACGGCGCGCCCGCCGCTGCGCAAAATAAGTACACCTCAAATTAATTAGCCTCCACCATGCAAATGAATGATTGAAATCGAAGGAAGGATAGCAGCGCGGATGACTTACACGGGATGATAAGGCACGAGAATAGCCTCCTTGTCCTTATTGGCGAGCATGAAATTGACGATGTAATCCCTCGCGTATTCACGGTGCTTTGCGCAGACTCCCAAGAAGCCCTCGTGCATGTAGTACGGGTCATCGACACAGATATGAGATATCTGCTCAACCCCGATGATGTAGTTCATGTGCAAGGCATAAAGGCGGACAAACGTAAAATCCAGCTTCTTCATGTGAAACATGTCGAATATGTAATCGAATCGGAGGAAGAAGTTATCCGCGGGGAAGCTTTCGACGTATGACATTTGACGCGGAACGTTAACCACGTAGAGTGGGTATCCTGGATCTTTCGAGGCGATGAGGCCTTTCTCTACCCGCAACACATCGTCATGAAGTCTCCTTAGATCGCCGAGTCTGACCCGTAGCGCTGTTGCAGGTAGGATTGGTTGGCCGGGGATATGCCATTTATCCGCATCGGGGATATCTATACGGTCCTGAAGCCGAGGCTGCTGAGGCGGCTGGATCATAGAATCAGCTTTTTTGCCTTTCCTCGCTCTCTTCCTAGACTTCTTTACTACCGGAAGGTCATCCATAATACGTTGAGACGGCAATTCAGGCACCGACTCATGACGCTCAAACCCTGAGGAGGCGCCAGTATAGACATACTATTCAGCGCCATCGTCGTCCTCATCCTCATCCATGGCGACGTCATCAGCGACTAATGGAGCCTCCTCCTTACCTCGTCCGCTATCATCCAACCCGACACCCGACGCTAATTGGGTAGGTGGGGTTTTGATGTTCATACCTTGCTGAGGCTGCATGCTCGTGGGTGTGCTCCCGGCCGCCTCCAGACGAAGCACACTCTTTGGCCACAACAGGACCCACCCATTGCAACTATCACCAAGCCGCGGCGGTGTGTCGTCGTAATCCCCCACTAGTATTGGAGGAGGCAAATTCTCGTGGCCCGGTTTGACACTGGCCACGAAAACCTTGAAGACATTCGGGGGGATCGGCTGGCTGTGGAACAATGGTTCCTTCGGCTCCATTATCGTCGCCTTCCCCACGTCCACCTTCTGGTCGCCGATGGTGTACAATATGGTGCACGGGGTTTCGTCGGTCTGCAAAGAAAAGTCTGCGACGTGAGACATCCGAAAGGCAACGAAAACGGGAGATTATACATTTATATTGAAGGGGGCCGGTGTGACAGATACCGTGAGGGCGTCGAGCTCAGCCAAAGACGAAGCACCACCGAGCACGTCCGGTGCGGGAGCCGGTGCGGGAGCAGGTGCTGGTGCAACGCTAGTCGAGCTGCTCCCCAAGAAGTCAGCAAGGGGAAAGTCCTCTGCATTTTTTTCTGGATTTTGCCTTGTCCAAGTGAAAATGCCCGTCACCAAGGAAGTAGACAAATCAGCAACCACCTATTTTGCGGCAGCTACCGCTGTTGCGACTGTCTGAGATGATTTCTTCTCAACCGCAATCTCAACCTTCTTGTCGATGTTTTCTTCAGTTAACCTCCGTCTCTCCTTTCTCTCCTCCGTGGTCTCACGGTAGTACTTCTTCCACGTGGCGCCGTCTCCGACACCATGCACGCATCCATACGACGGTCAAGTATCCACCGGTTGTCGTTTCAATATGTTCAACGCCCGGTTGAATGGAGTGTCCCACTTGGGCCTCGCCAATGCCTCAGACGGCGAGTCGCTTTCGGCCGCAATCCGGTGCTACTCTCTCTGCAAAAGGCACAAGGATCGTTTACAAATATGACTAACGTGTGCAGTCGAATTGATCAGAAACTAAAATTACCAGCAGTCTCATGAACTCCGTAATGACCGGTTTTGTCTCGTAAACCTTCTTCACTGGGTCCCAATGGTGCCGGGCCTTGAGGACGTCATGCTCCTGCGGGACGGTGAAATCCGCCAAGGTGTCTGGGATGCCCAGACTCGTGGCTTCTGCGTCGTCCTTGGCCCATTTGGACCTCTTTCCGCCGTAACCACGACTTCCGAGGTGGTCGCTCCCAATGTTCCTCTCTTGAAGCCCCTTCATGTACTGAGACTTTTTTTGGCAGCTTCGGCCTTGCAAGCCTCCTTGAATATTTGAAATTGCACTTCCGTGATTGTTGGATTATCCTTTACAATCTCGGAGTAGGGTTCCTTCTTGTCGATGATCTTTGCTTTCACTCGATTTTTCCAGGCGGCCAACTCGTCGCTAAACTTGGTCATGGCGTGTTTGTTTATCTTCTTCATTGCTGGGTCCTCATCTGGGTCTTCATAATCCTTCTCATTCCGGCCCGGGAACAAGAATATCTGGTGAAACTTCTTTAGGAGGGAGCTCCTCATATTTTCTATCTTCTGTAGTTTCTCATCATTGATGGTGGCAGTTGTCCGTACGATGCAGCCTATTTGATTATCGTAGCATCGACGCGCTTCCTCGGGCGCCTTTGGCTCAAAATTGTCGTCATCCACCTCCGTGACCACCAGTCTAGTAGTCCTGAGTTTGTTAGGAGGTCGTTGCCTCTTTGCTTTCGGTTCTAATCCGGCTCCGCTCCCCGAGGCAGCGCCGGTCTCAGTCTCAGCACCGGTCTCGATGCCGGTCTGAGTCTCAGCGCCGATCTCAGTCTTAGCACCAGTCTACGTGTCGGCAAGGCTAAAAAATTTGTCTGTCGCCCGGTAGACGTCGTCGCAATCACCAGAACCATGTCCTTCATCGTTGCTAGCCATGTTTCCTACGATTAAATCTAGTCAATTAATTCTATACCTAATAAAATGAATAATGACATAAAAAGGCCTATTGTTTTGCAGGAACGTTGACTCCTTCCCGGTGCGGCAAATCCCGTGCACTCGATATGTCCTAGTTTGTAGCACAAGTCATGCTGAAATTCATGGAAAATTTTGGCATGACCTTTGCTAAAAAGTGGACAAATCGAGAACCTGAATTTTGCCGTAACGGAAATGAATCAACATTCCGGAAAAACATAGGCCACTCAGCTTCATTCCCTGGAAACAACAAAAGGCCACTTGGGCACAATCGAACCACTTCAATGTCGATTATGATCAATCAGCAAACACAGCTGAGGATTTTTCATATATCATGACCACTTCAAATTTGCATCTCCTAGTGTTTGACACTTTTCAAGAAAATCTACACAAATCTCATGCTCTCCGAAACTCAATTCAAAAACCAAATATAGATGGATGAACCCTAGAACTCAAATTATGAACCTAGAACTCAAATTTTGTCCTAAATTTTTGTCCTAATAAAAATTCCCTAAAAATTAAGAACCTACTAGACTGGCAACACTAATAGAAATTTATATTTTTATATTGATTTTTTTCTCTAAACTAAATCCTACCACCCTAGTTAACATCTACTTAAACCTTACTTTCCTAACATGTGTAATTAAACACTACAACCCTAACCCTACTGCCCTAGTTAAGCATATACATTTTTTCCTACGGCGAGGGAGGCAGGGGCGTCTCTGTCAAAGCCCTATCTAAATTCTTTTCCTAACTAAATTAACCTAACTAAATTCTTTTCCTAACTAAATTAACCTAACTAATTTAGAGAGAGAGAGAGGAGGGGTGGGGGCTTACAGAGGATGGCTCCGGTGGTGGCGAGGGAGGCAGGGGCGTCTCCGGTGACGGCGAGGGAGGCAATTGTGGCGAGGGAGGATCCGGTGGCGTCGACTGCGGCTCCGGTGGCGTTGATATGGCCACACGGCTCCGGTGGCGTTGGGGGCGGCTCCGGTGGTGTCGACGACGCACGGCTCTGGTGGCTCCGGGGGCATCGACGTCGGCAGGAGACGGCGATGAAGTGGGGCGACGGGGAATCGGGCAGACGGCGGCGGGGTGGGTCGAGGGATTTGGGGGAGAATCGGTGACCGGGGCGAAACGGTTTTTTGGTTAAGTCAAACTTAGCGGTAGCGCTTTTCGCGAAACGCGCTATAGCTAAGTTAGCTATAGCGATTTTCACAAAACGCGCTACTGCTATAGCTATGTAATTCCCTTCATATTTCTTATTTCCTTTAATGTTTCTATAGCAGGGGTCTAGGAAACGCGCCGCAGCAACGTTAGCTATAGCGCCTCTTATGAAAAAACGCTACTGCTACGCCTTTCTCCTTTTTTCGCTTTTTCATTTATTTTGCTCTACATTTTATTTTTTCCTTTCTCCCTTTTCTATTTCTTTCTTTTTCATTTACTTTTCTATTTTTTCATTTCATTTTATTTCCATTAGCAGTAGCGCTCTCCGCGCGAAACGCGCTGCTACTTATGTCCTAGCGGTAGCGTGCTTCTCTCAAGACCGCTACTGCTATGCGTAGCCTATCGTTTTGGCAATGGGAATATTAGTCGTAGCGCTTTTTCATGTGCACGCGCTACTACTACTATTGTATCTATAGCACGGTTTTCGCACGCGCGCTACTGCTACTTAGCACTAGCTCCCGTTTTTGCCACGCGCTACTGCTAAATTTCTGTGTATAAGGTTTTCCCTAGTAGTGTCCACCTAAATAATTCATCTCCAAACTCTCTTACCCCACACACTGATGCAGACTGGGCTGGTTTTCCTGACACTCGAAAGTCTACTTCCGGTTTTTGTGTTTTTCTTGGTAACAATTTAATTTCTTGGTCCTCGAAAAGATAGGTTACGGTCTCACGTTCGTCGGCCGAGGCTGCGTATCACGTCGTGGCACATGCCGTTGCAGATACAATCTGGATTCGGCAGTTACTCTCTAAGCTTCACAGGCCTATTGTGCAAGCCACTATTGTCTACTGTGACAACATATCAGCAGCCTACATGACCGACAATCCAGTTCAACACCAACGCACAAACTATATTGAGATTGATATTCATTTTGTTCGTGAAAAGGTCGCTCTTGGTCAGGTTTGGGTGCTTCATGTTCCCTCTACGGCTCAGTTTGCTGACATTTTCACCAAGGCACTGCCTACTGAGCCGTTTCAAGATATATGTTTCAGTCTCAACGTCGTCGAGCCTGCCGTTGATACTGCCGGGGGATGTTAGAGTAGTCATTATGGTATATGACTTCTAGTCCAAGTTAGTTTTGTAACCCTACCCCAAGTCGGTTTGTACCCTCTTATATACTCTTGTATGCCGCACCAAATCAATCAATAAGCAACAGTTTTATTCATCCTTCAACAAAAAGACGTAAGATGGATTTAGCTGACAGTGAATCGGAAAAAACATCTGAAGAACCAATGCATGATAAGAGGAAGCAGAGCAAGATGGGTAGGTAGAAAGGAAGCTCTGAAAACAAGAAGGAAACATCGTAAATATGATGGACCTTTCTGAAAGCGAGGAAGCTCATTACAAGCCTGATAAAAAGAAGCAAGGGTCATCGTAGGAAACACGACAACATGTCAGAAAGTGAAGACCGTAAAGATAGGAACAAAACGTAAACAAAAGCACAGTCAAAGAAGGACCCAGAAAGCAGTGAATCTGAATCCAGTTTCAGAGAGCGGTGATATTGACAGAAAGAGGAAGATGAAATCAAGGAGATATGCTTCAAGTATGAGGGATGAAAGGTTTGACAGGGATAAGAAGGCTAAAGGAAGAAGAGATTATATGTCAGAAACGGAGCAGTCTGAAAGAAAGAGGAAGTCAAAGGACAGAAGAGACGACCCAAGTTCTGATAGTGAGCATGCTAAGCAGACGAAGAAGCCAAAAAAGAAGAAGCATGTCAAGATCGTGGAGTCCAGCTCCTGTTCTGAAGAATCAGATTAAAGCATAGAAGAGGAAGTAGTGGAACCAAAGAGGAACCGGAAATGCCGGAACAGGAGGAAATCATTGCCTCGAAGGGACAGGAAGCAAAGCACACAACCTAGCACTGAGCATGGACCCTATGTATATCCTACCCAAAATAATCCATATCCACTTTGATTGCACTTAGCTTTGCTGAACATAAGTAGTGACAGAAATTAACACAAATAAAAAAATCAGGTCATCGGGTTCAAGTGCGCGCCTCATAAAGTTCATGATATTGTTAAACCGCTAAATGAAATGCAGAGAGGAAGGGTGGCTGATCTTGGATTTGCTCATTTTTTTTAGATATGCCAAATTGCCGCCTCCAAGAGCCATAAATCTTTG
The DNA here is from genome assembly GCF_018294505.1 of Triticum aestivum. Classification (NCBI taxonomy): domain Eukaryota; kingdom Viridiplantae; phylum Streptophyta; class Magnoliopsida; order Poales; family Poaceae; genus Triticum; species Triticum aestivum. The sequence goes on from NC_057800.1 coordinate 16,868,935, forward strand.
ATTGATTGATCAGGTTGATTGGAAGAAGAAAACACTGCTAATCAAAGGCAAGCACATAAAAATGAGGAAGCTTGTCAAAAGGATGTTGGGAGTACCCGATGGTAAGATAGAAATTCCAATGCCTCGGCATGGACCTTGTAAGAACAAGGTTAGGGATCCAACCGAAGAAGAAATGAATTCAAAGAAGAGTGAAGAGGAAGTGGAAAGCCAATTAAGCACTTTGTTGACAAGCTTCCCGAGATAATGGAGCCTAGGGACCGATATGATGATTGGTTTAGGTAGGGCGGCCAGCCTACTATGGGCACCTGTAGGGATTAGTGCGTGAGACCGTGACCCACACACTATTAAAATTAGGCCTGCTTGCCTAGGACATGCTCTTGGTACCAATCCATAACGATCAACGTTGAATTGTGAGCCTATTAATGAAGCAAATTCAATGAAACAACAACCGGTGTCGTACAGAAGGGGCCATAAATTGGAGAGTCTTGACCAATTCGAAAGAATGACATCTCTTATGTCAATAAGACCAAAGGGATGTATATTAAATGATAGGAAGTGCTAGGAAGTGAAATAAAATGAAATAGAGCCACTTTGGGCTTCCCTATGAAATGAGGCATGGAACGGAGCCACTACGAAGAAATTATGGGAGTTACAAAAGAAGCTTCAGACTCATATTGTTCATGGGTTGAGAGAGGGAGTTGAACTCTAGGAGGTCGAATCCCCCTTGTTTCTCGATGAGGATAATTAATTCGGTCGTTTTGGTCGGACTCTATTATGGATTTCTGACTACATTCTCCATAGGTCCCTCCTAGATCTTCTTTCTCCAATCTTGGATTAGGGAAGAAGGCGTCAGGGTTGAGTTGAGGCGGCAGCCCGTGCGCTAATTGGGCTTCGAGGAGGCTATACGCGAAAAAAGATCGCTTTCTACTTAGGCCTGCTCTGTCCTAAATTGTTCCAGAATGTTATTTGTTTCATAGGAAGATTCCAAAAGCACATTGATGCCGAAAGAATCTTCGGAACCGGTAGAGAGGCTATTCTGATTGAAGGCTAGATAGACAAATAACATGAGGATAAGTTCAAGAAGTACTTCCTATTTATCGTGTTGTCTGTGTACCTTGTCCAAGTCAGCGACCGCGTGATGAACTGGAATTTCCTATCCATTGTTCAGAACCTCGATCGTATCCCTGAGATGGACTGGTGTATGTTTGTGGTAGATTACATAGCTGACGGTGTACAGATGTACAGGGAGTCCAGAGCTGCAAACATCAAAGTGCATGGTTGTTTGCATGTTTTGCTTGTAAGTTACGATATGCTCAATTACGAGTGACAACGGATGTGTGATTCATTTACACTGGTATGTAATAATAGTAGCATGGATTTTTGATCTACCATTTTGGTGATCAGATCATATACATTGATGTTGTATGGTCACTGTTGGTGTCAAAACCGGCGGATCTCGGGTAGGGGGTCCCAAACTGTGCGTCTAGGCCGGATGGTAACAGAAGGCAAGGGACACGAAGTTTTACCCAGGTTCGGGCCCTCTTGATGGAGGTAAAACCCTACGTCCCGCTTGATTAATATTGATGATATGGGTGTTACAAGAGTAGATCTACCACGAGATGAGAGAGGCTAAACCCTAGAAGCTAGCCTATGGTATGATTGTATGTTGTGATTGTTGTCCTACGGACTAAAACCCTTCGGTTTATATAGATACCTGAGAGGGTTAGGGTTACACAAGGTCGGTTACAAAGAAGGAGATATCCATATACGTATTGCCTAGCTTGCCCTCCACGCCAAGTAGAGTCCCATCCGGACACGAGATGAAGTCTTCAATCTTGTATCTTCATAGTCTAACAGTCCGGCCAATGGAGATAGTCCGGCTGTCCGGAGACCCCCTAATCCAGGACTCCCTCAGTAGCCCCTGAACCAGGCTTCAATGGCGATGAGTCCGACGCGCAGTTGTCTTCGGCATTGCAAGGCGGGTTCCTTCTCCGAATACATCACAGAAGAATTTGAATACGAGGATAGTGTCCGCCCCTGCAAAATAAGTTCCACATTCCACCGTAGAGAGAATAATGTTTTCGCAGATCTAATTCGCTAGCTTGTTTTGGCAACACGACGTTACCTTATGGCCCGGTGATTATTCGAACCGTTTCTTTTAACAAGCCCCGCACATAACGCGAGGCAGTTTTTCGACACGTCTTGTCAAAGCAGAGATCGTGTCCCCTTATTACGGGATTCTCATCAATACGGGCGTGGGTAACCCAACCGCGCTATCAATTACGACGCTTGGGGGATAAGCGAGTTTTACGAGGCAAGTGGGGACGCTTAGTTTTGTCTGCCCATATAAAGGGATAAGGATTCACCTTTCTATCCACGCCTTCTTCCTCCTCTGCTCATCCGCTCCCGCACACTCGAGCTCTAGCACCCAAGTCCTCACTTCCATCTCAACCTTCTCGAACCATGTCTGGAGCGGGAGGCAAGTGGATGGTCTCCTCCGTCACGGAGGGAGACATCAAGAAACTGAGGAGAGCCGGATACATGCCCGACGACATTGCGCACCGGCTCCCAGATGAGGGGCAGCTCATCCCCACCCCCAGGCCCCATGAGAGGGTGGTATTCCTCACCCATTTCCTCTGCGGACTGGGATTCCCTCTCCATCCCTTCGTCCGGGGGCTCATGTTTTATTACGGCCTGGATTTCCACGATCTGGCCCCGAACTTCATCCTCAACATCTCGGCGTTTATCGTCATGTGCGAGGCCTTCCTCCGCATCAAGCCCCACTTCGGCTTATGGCTGAAGACCTTCAATGTCAAGCTGAAGGTGGTGAGCAGCCGCCAGGCGGAGTGCGGAGGCGCCATGGTGGGCAAGATGCCCAACATAACATGGCTCGAGGGCTCCTTTGTGGATACCATAAAGGGTTGGCAATCGGGGTGGTTCTATATCACCAAGCCACGCGACCCCACATGGGTAGCGGCCCCCGAGTTCCGATCTGGCATCCCCATGCGACTCACTTCCTGGAAGGAGAAGGGCCTGTCCTGGGGTAATTCAACAGAGCTGACCGGATTCCAGACATGTATTCAAAATATGGTGGACAAGAAGCTCAAGCTCGTCAACATAGTCCAGGTTATGCTCGTCCGCCGGATACTCCCGTGCCAACAACGGGAGTTCACCTTGTGGGAGTTCAACCCGGCGCAGCACCGAACTCTGAACAGGCTCTTCGACACGACTCATGAAGATGCCTGGAGGGTGCTGTTCAAGAGCGCCGAGGTCCCTCCCCCCATTATTGAGGATCGCGGATTCAGCGCGAAGTGCCAAGCCAGTGCGGTAAGCTGTTTTGCCTTTCACAAGATACTTGTTTTCTATATAGATTGACTCTCTGCGGGATCTAAACTCCCGTGCCTTTGACAGGACTGGCAGAAGATGGCCGGACAGATCGACTGTCCGGCTCCTTTGCCCGAAGGCCCCGCAGACGCCCTTCTGGCGAAGATGTTGACTCCGGCCCCTTATAAGGTGCCGGAGAAGACCAAGAAGGCCAAGGGAGCTCGAAAGAGTTCCCGACGCCAGGCGTCGTCGGACTCACCGTCCGATGACTCTGCGGCGCACTCTCCCCCCGAAGACGAGGAAGAGGAAGAAGAGGCTCCTCCACCGACTGGGGGAGCCAAGAAAAGGAAGGCCGCCCCAACTGGGGAGGTCGAAGGGTCCAAGAAGGGAAGGACTCTCCTTCCAGACAGCTCTACTGCCGCCGATAAAAGTGGAGACGAGTGGTTGCCCAGGGCCAATCCCCCGGGGAGATCATAAGTATTCGGATACCAAAGTTATCCATAGGATTCCTTTGTCACACTACTTTTCCTAACGCCGAACTCAATTGTGCAGGCCGCCCCGAGCCGATATCGAGGTATCATCGGACGGCTCCCTGGGCTCGTCGGACATGGATAGCGATCCAGTCCCGACCGCCACCTCCCCTCATCCTGCCGACGACGCTGAAGTGTTGTCTCAAGAGGCACCGGATCGAGGGGGGGCCGTCCCGGAGGCGCCTCAAGGCGACCTTCCGGACTCCGGGAGCCGAGGGGACGGGGTCCCCGAGAGCTCCGAGTTCGGCCCTCAGCCAAACACCGCGCCGGATCCTCCAACGGTTCCGGACTCGGGTAGGCAGTCCCCTTCTAAGAGGGGTGAAACGCCAGTGCCGGTGACCTCTGCCCATCCAGAGGCACCGGATAGCCTGCTGGAAGCGCTTCGCAGCGCTTCCATCGACGAGGAGCACCACACCATCATGAGTGCGGTGATCCAGAAGGTTCAGTCCGCCAAGAGCGGATTGACTGAAGCCTGTGCCAGCCTTCTAACAGGCTTCGAGGTAAGTGTTTTAAAATGTAGTAGAAGTATTACCACATAGACAGTAGCCCCTGATGCTTTGTTCGGTGTTCACAAAGAAAAGCCGAACAGAGGATCAAATAATATCGCAGGAGTCTAATATAAGTATGTCAATATGCATATGCATGCTCCTCTGCTGGCGTCCGCCGCACTAACTGCGGAGGTCGCCGTACTGAAGCAGGACCTCAATGGGTCCAAGAAAGAACTCGGCCTTTCCAAGAGGCAGCTTGAGGAGAACGAGGGTAAGTAATACCCCGTCTATGGATATGTGTATATGAAAAAGGACGCGATTGCAAAATGACAGGATCATTGTATGTTTTGCCAGGGGCCACGACCGAGGTGGCGACCCTAAAGCAAGCGCTGACCAAGGCCGAAGATACAGCGGCCAAGGAGCACGCCGAGCGAGAGAGGCACGAGGCTCGGGTGGGCGAGGTGCAGCAAGAGCTCCAGGCTCTCGTGACGAAGCATGAGCCGTTGGAGCTTGAATTGAAGACGCGAGAGTCTGAGCTTGCCGTGGCCCGTGAGAGCGCGAAGAGTGCCAAGGCCAAGGCCCAGAAGGCCCTTCAAGAGATCGACGCGATGAAGAAGATAGCGGCGGGTAAGGCTTTCTATATGCAAAGCAAGCATGTAAAAGTGAATTACCGATTACTTACCCAAATCCAGAGCTCTTCAGGAGCATTCGCATATTTGCTCCGCAGTGTGTCCGATGTCGCACAATTCTACCAGGCCGAGGACGGAAGATCGATGGAGAAGCTGTTCTGGTCTCAGTATGCTAAGGCCGAACATCCGATGCCAATGAGCGACTAGCTGAAGCAGATGGTCGAGCTACATAAGGCGGCCGATCAGGCCATGAAGGGCTTCGTAGTCCGGTTGTGGCCTGGCGACGCCCTTCCGAACAGCTTCTTCGGCCTGGTGAGGCGGCTTGTGGATGCCTGCCCCTGGCTGGAGGTCGTCAAGCGATCCGTCTGCATAGAAGGTGCACGCCGGGCTTTCGCCCGTGTAAAAATGCAGTGGGTCAAGCTAGACGCCGTGAAGCTGATCAAGGAGGGGCCACCGGAGGGCAAGGAGCACCGCCACCCCGAGATGTACTACGAGGGTGTTCTGCCGGGTGCCCGTCTTATCGCAGATGAGTGTTCGCAAAATGTAATCTTTGAATGAGACTTGCTCGTGTTGTCCTGTATGTATGAAAACTTGTATCATGTTTGCTATGCAACGCTTGTGGAATTTAAAATATTACCTTCGTTTTGGCTGTTTATCCAATCTGAGAGATGGCTAGTCCTCGGCTTCAGGCCCCATGCCACGAGTGCTGGGGTGTTCGGGATAAACCTGAGCACTCTTGTTCCCATGTTTCGGTCCTTCGAGGGAGGTGCTCAGCACAACGAACAAGGCAACCGGACTAATAATTCTTTATCACTCTCACTTAGTCATAGAATTCTATAATTTTAAATTTCGGCGAAGCCCCCTGGTATTCAGAACGCCGAATTCGGGGCATGATACACGCCTGTAAGCCGGACGAAGCCGGCCCCTCGCCCTAAGCGGCATAAGTCGTTAGGGATTCTGTCGGTGTCAAAACCGGCGGATCTCGGGTAGGGGCTCCTGAACTGTGCGTCTAGGCCGGATGGTAACAGGAGGCAGGGGACACGATGTTTTACCTAGGTTTGGGCCCTCTTGATGGAGGTAAAACCCTACGTCCTGCTTGATTGATATTGATGATATGGGTAGTACAAGAGTAGATCTACCACGAGATCAGAGAGGCTAAACCCTAGAAGCTAGCCTATGGTATGATTGTTGTTCGTCCTACGGACTAAAACTCTCCGGTTTATATAGACACCGGAGAGGGCTAGGGTTACACAGATTCGGTTACAATGGTAGGAGATCTACATATCCGTATCGCCAAGCTTGCCTTCCACGCCAAGGAAAGTCCCTTCCGGACACGGGACGAAGTCTTCAATCTTGTATCTTCATAGTCCAGGAGTCCGGCCGAAGGTATAGTCCGGCTATCCGGACACCCCCTAATCCAGGAGTCCCTCAGTAGCCCCTGAACCAGGCTTCAATGACGATGAGTCCGGCGCGCAGATTGTCTACGGCATTGCAAGGTGGGTTCCTCCTCCAAGTACTTCATAGAAGATTTTGAACACAAAGGTAGTGTCCGGCTCTGTAAAATAAGTTTCCACATATTTCCATAGAGAGAATAATATTTACACAAATCTAATCTGCTGACGTACTCCGTAGCATGACATCACACCACGACCAAGTCTTTATTCGAATCGTTTTACCGTCCCACCTCAGCGCGTTTAGCGAGGCGGTTTCCTTGGCACGTCTTGTTAAAGCAGAGATCGTGTCCCCTTATCCTGGGATTCTCATCAATACGGGTGTGGGTAATCCAACCGTACCCGTTGGTATATTTTTTCGATCAAAGGCGAGTCCCAAACGGTCACGGGGAAGGCCCTTGGTATTCAACCTCTTATAAAGAGACCAAGGCCTTACTCCTTTCTTTCAATCTCAAACGAGTTCGCCCTTCTCCTCGAGTTCCAACACCCAAGGCTCCAGATTTCAGGCGCTTCAGACCTTTGACAATGTCCAGTTCCGACCTTCGAGGCCGATGGATGAGGAGGACGTGCTGAAGTTGAGAGAGGCCAGGTTCTTGACCGGCGAAATCTCGCATAGGCTGCCTGCTCAAGGGCAGGTCATTCCCACTCCCAAGCTGGTGAGAGTGTGGTGTTTGTGTCTCACTTCCTTCGGGGGCTAGGATTCCCGACTGATCCCTTCGTGAGGGGGCTCATGTTTTATTATGGGCTGGAATTTCATGACTTAGCTCCGGAGTCCATCCTCCATATTTCCTCGTTCATCATCGTGTGTGAAGCCTTCCTCCGTATTACTCCTCACTTCGGACTATGGCTCAAGACCTTCAAAGTAGAGCCGAAGATGATCGAGGGACGACACGCGGAGTGTGGAGGTGCTTCTATAAGCAAGAATGCTGGTGCTCCATGGCCCGAGGGCTCTTTTCCAGGGGAGTCCAGTTTATGGCAACGAGAGTGGTTTTATATCACAGCTCCCAGGAGCACCAAGTGGGTGGCGCTGCCTGCTTTCCGCTCGGGTCCCCCGCCATGACTGGCGTCATGGGTCAATACGGGGCTGCATTGGGGGACGGCAAAGGACGTGCCCCTGTTGCAGGGCCGCATCCGAGATCTCCTAGAAAGAGACATCAGTCTGGTCGTGGTGACGTAGGTTATGTTAATTCGCCGAGTTCTTCCCTGCAAACGTCGCCCCCTCCGCCTGTGGGAGTTCAACTCGGAGGGACCACGAGTTCTCCAACATTTTCTTGGCATGACGCCCGTGGTGATGTACAAATTGTTCTTTGGACCACAAGTAGTGTGTCCGGATTCTACGGAGGACGCAGGTCTGAGCTGCAATCGTCCGGATACTCAAGTAAGTAGCCTTGTGCCCGGACTCGCTATCCGTATATTTATCATAAAATTGCCCTTAAAAGAGCTGTCCTTTAAACAGGAGTGGATAGCGAAAGCAAAGCTAATCAGGTGTTCGGCCCCCCTCCCCGAGACCACGCCAGGTCCCGTGCTAGTCAGGATGTTGGAGGTTGTGCCTTCAAAGGGAAGCAAGGGAGGGGACAAGGAAGCTACAGCGTCCTCAAAGGAGGTTGTCCGGAAGGGAGGAATCAAAAATTCCTCTCCTCGGGGGAAGAAGAGGACCGCCTCTGAAGACCCAGAGACCATGGCCTTAAAGCGGGGGAAGAAATCTTCGCCAGAGGGTCCTGTGCTAGGCGATACTTCGGCCGAATTATGCCCTCAAGGGGATCAGCCCTCCACCGAGCCGTAAGTAGAGAGGAGTTTTCTTTTTAGAAATCCCTGCTTTATATCTGAGAAAAGTAATCGAAAATTTACCTTGTAGCTCGGACCTTAGCCCTTCTCAGTAGAGCTCGTCTTCGGGGGATCTTCTTCCGGAGATGATGGAGAGCGGAACGCCTCCCCCTGCCGTACCGCCTTACGAGGTGGGCGACCCTGAGGTATCGTCGCGGAGGGTTTCTCCGAATCCGGCGGGGCCGGAAGGTAGTCATATGCCCCCCAAAGCGCTCCGCGTCAAGCCTTCGAAAAGGGCCATCGGACGAGTCCGGCGCCGTCTGGTGCGCGGTCGGAGGAGCTGAAGGATCTGCTAGGGTGAGCATCTATCTCAGAGGAGCACCGTGCCTTGATGGGTACGGTGATTGAGAGGATTTCATCCGCAGAGAGCGGATTGCACGAGGCCGTCAGGAGTTTACTGACAGGTTTTGAGGTACGCGAAATAATGTACCCTTTTTGGACAGTTGCGCGTAAATAAGATGCGCCCTGTGTAGATAGTAGCCCCTGAGACTTTGTGCGTTGTCAAAAGTGACGGCGTGCAGAGGATCACAATCCCAGGTCTAACATGCCGCCTTCATACGTAGGTGGCAAAGTGTCTGGTGGCCAGCCGGACTGATGAATTTGCCGAGCTAAAGCGGCAACTTGATGTGGCAGATGCTGACATCGTGCTTGTCATCACGCGGGTTGACGAGGCACAAGGTATGTAATTCCTCCGGCGGCACCTGGTAAGAGGATCTTTATGCCAGTATCTTACAATGTGTGCGCTTGATGCAGATGGTGCTTCTGCCATGGAGAATCTTCGGGCGGAGCTTGCCCGAGCCAAGGAGCAAGCCAGGAAAAGTGATGCGGCTGCCAGAAAGGCAATTGAAGAGCTGAAAGCCGAACAGGCTACTCACTGCCGAAGCAAGAAGGAAATGGCTGAGATGGCCGTGAAGCTGAAGAACGCTGCTGACCGTTGCAAGCTTCTTGAAAAAGAAGATCGGGCAAAACAGACGGACCTGAAGAAGGCCGTTGCCGATGCCAAGGATGCTCGCTGCGATGAGAGCTATGAAGGAGGAGCTGCGTCAGGCCGGAGATATCGCGGCTGGAAAGCCCTTTATGCTGCAGAGGAAGTTCTATGATCCTAAACATGCTCCGTTAGACCAGATGTGGAGTACGGTGCACACCTATCTGGATTTGGCAGCGAGTGCCGCAGATGCGGCCGAACACTTCGAGATCAAGAAGATCGCAAAGTGGAAAAGCTCTTCTGGTCGCAGTTCCACAATCCAGAGTGTCCACTGTCATTAGCCGATCGTTTGGCCGAATGGGCCGAGCTAAATAGGTTGTCCGGACTCGCCATGAAGTATGTCATGAGTCATCTTTGGCCAGAGAGGCCAGAGCCGAAAAGTTATTTCAACTTGGTGCAACAGTTCCTTGGTGCGGCGCCGCATATCAATGCGATGAAGAGGTCAGTGTGCATAGAGGGTGGGCGGATGGCTCTTGCCCGTGTCAAGACATACTGGGCGGAAATGGAAGCCACCGCTGTTGCATCCCCACACTCGGATGGAAGCCGAGTACCTGCCGAGCACTATTTTCAGGAAGTTCTGCAAGGTGCTTGTTTGATAGAGAGGCAGTGCTCGAAGGATACTATATTCGAATAGCATATATTATTGTAAAAGAATATTTTGATAAATTGTAGAAGCTTTTTATACTTGTGCCTGCAAGTATTATGATACCTCCTGTGCGGCCGTTTAACATATATGAATATATAATCTGAAAGATGGCAGTCGTCGGCTTCAGCCCCCACACACATAATGCGGGGGTGTTCGCAGAAGGCTCATTTTCACACTTGATCCAACGTCTTGGTCCTACAAAGGAGGTGATAGCGCAGCGAACTAGGCAATCGGACTATGATGCTTTATCACTTTCACTTAGCCATAGGAGTTTGACAGTGAGGCTACTTATATAGCCCCGGGTGGCGTCTGCGCTCGCCCTAACTCGGGGCGCGTATGTGCCTGGCCGGGAAACGGCCCTTCGTTAATGCGGAGGAATCCTAAAGATTCCGGTAAGTCAACGAGTGGTTGACCAGTCTCACGCTATATCATGACAGTCAGTTTTCGGCTTTCTCTACTAAGGTGCCCGCCTGGCCGAACAGGGGCACAATCACAGTAGTTCTGGTGCCGCCTTAGCAGATGGAGCGGAACGTAAGCCAGCAAAACACAGGAGCCGGGCAAACCCAACATTTGACCAAAGACATGATTCGGAGCTGATGCATATAAGGCCAAACTCGCGACGCCGAACACTCCCTAAGGTAATCGGTCTTTATGAGGGCGGGCGGGATAACACCCTTAGTAATAAGCCCCTAGTGTCCAGGTACGCGCAAAACTCTGACGTCGCCACATGCCAAAACGCCAGCCTCCTCCTTGGTTATACCAAGAAACTAGGGAATGTGTATCAACAAGAGACAGTAAAAAAGGTTTACGCAGGGTCTTAATCTGAAAAGAATCCTTGGAACGGGTCCCTACTGCACGTCTGCGCCTATGTCTCCGTTGTGCCGTATCCTGGACGGGCGTAGCACGGTGTTCATCTGTAAAAAGAGAGGAACTTAGTTGAAGAAAAATCATGCCGAACATAAGTTATACTAAATAAACAAAGTGTAAATCGAAATGGGTAACATTGAGCTTTATTGTCTCTTGTTTTATATGCGCGGAGCCCCTAGTACATGGGTATACGGATATTAAGCCTTTATCAATTGTATGTTTATGCCGGACTCGTCTAGCCATGTCCGTGGTCTTGACGATATGTTTAGGTGCTTTGGCTGGTGAAGCCGCTTTATTGTGGGGCTGTCAAGGCAGTCGCACTGTCTTCCGCGCAAGAGGAACACTCAATGGTTTCCCTTTAATGAGATGATGCCTCGTGGACCAGGCATCTTAAGCGTAAGAGATGCATAATGTGGTATTGCGTTAAAGCGGGTGAAAGCTTCGCGTCCCAGCAGTGCTTGATAGCTACTTGAGAATGGGGCGATGTGGAAAGTTAGCTGTTCGCGACGGAAGTTATCGGGGGAGCCGAACATAACTTCTAGCTGGAGAGGACCCATACAGCGGGCATCCGGGCCTGGCGTTACCCCTTGAAAGGAGGTTTTGCTATGGCGAATTTTTGTTGGGTCTATCCCCATGTTGCAGACTGTGTCCTGGTATAACAGGTTTAGACCACTGCCGCCGTCCATCAGAACATTTGTAAAGTGGAGTCCGCCGATTATTGGATCTAATACCAAGGCAGTCCAGCCTGTGTTCCGGATACGTCTAGAGTAATCCTGATGGTCGTATGGCGCGTATCTCTGGTGGCGCCGTTCTGTTCGTCACGTGAAGTAAGTTTACTGTTTTGACTTCTTGTGGGAAATCCTTTTGTTTCCTGGTCCTCTGCTTGTGGGGTTCGTCGTCGCGCTTACTTGGTGTGTCGAGCCCCTTGTGTTCGGCGTTGAGTTTGCCGGCTTGCTTGAAAACCCAACAATCTCTGTGGGTATGGTTCGCAGGCTTCCCGGGAGTACTGTGTATTTGACATATCTTGTCCAAGATTTTGTTTAAGTTAGATAGCTCGTCCCTGTTATCCTTGAGGGGCGGCTTTCTCTGATTCTGCCGCGAGCTTTTGAATCCAGTGTTGACCGCCGTGCTCTTTAGGCTGCTTCCCTTATTCCGGCGCTAGTCCTTGCTGCGTCGGGGTTTTCCGTTTCCATCTCTAACTTCGGATGTACTTCGGTTGCTGGTGCTACATCTGGCCAACCAGCTGTCCTCTCCTGCGCAAAAGCGGGTCATGAGGCTTGTTAATGCGGCCATTGTTCGTGGCTTTTCTTGGCCGAGGTGTCTGGCGAGCCATTCGTCTCGAATGTTATGCTTAAAAGCTGCTAGGGCTTTGGCGTCCGGACAGTCGACTATCTGATTCTTTTTAGTAAGAAATCTATTCCAGAATTTCCGGGCTGACTCTCCGGGCTGTTGAGTTATGTGACTGAGATCGTCTGCATCCGGGGGCGGACATAGGTCCCTTGAAAATTTGCCCAGAAAGCATCCTCAAGCTCTTCCCAACTTCCAATGGTGTTTTCAGGAAGGCTTTTGAGCCAATGCCGGGCTGGCCCTTTAAGCTTGAGGGGTAAGTATTTTATGGCGTGGAGGTCATCTCCTCTGTCCATGTGTATGTGGAGGATATAATCCTCGATCCAGACCCCAGGGTCTGTTGTTCCGTCGTACGCCTCTATGTTTACGAGCTTGAATCCCGCTGGAAATTCATGATCCAGCACCTCATCGGTGAAACATAGGGGGTGTGCGGCACCCGTATATTTGGGTGTGCCGTGATGTTCGGATATTTTTTGTGTTGCATTGCTTACTAGAGCTTGCTTTCTTGGCCCGTATATAGATCTAGCTGGGCCGTCTTTTTGATGCAGATCCTTTGGGGGATCGCGTGCCAGCTTGTGTGCGGCGCTGCTTGCCGCTCCATGCTGGCCATGCGGTCGTCCATCCGACCGGATGGCTTTCCTATTTTTTGACTGCGGGGGCTCTAAGGACTCCTCGTCAAATTCAGGTAGTAGCTTTCGCTTTGGATAGCTTTTTGTGCGGCGACTGCCGCCATATTTGTCTGCGGTGTTGCGTACTTTGCTCCATTTGATTCTGAGTGCATCTTCCGCAGTTTTGAGCTTCCGCTTCTGCTTTTTCAGGCTATGCGCAGTGGCGGCGAGCCTTTTGTGGAGGTTCTTCTGCTCGATGAGTTTATCCGGTGTAAGGTCGTCCGGACTATTGTTTTCGCCGGGGACGGGGTGTTCGGTTTGTTTATCCAAGTTGCCCTGTTCGGACGCTTGCTCGAAGGCATGTTCATCGTCCGCCGACTCATCCTGCTCTATGGCTGGGTCTGTATGGCTGCTGTCTCTGTCGAGGCAGGGCTTGGAGCGGCGCTTCGTCGCCGCTTTTATTGCTTTTTGAGTCACCGATCCCTTGTTGCATCCCTGTGTTCCTCGTTGTCGCTTCCTTTGGGTGTGTACACCATGTATACATCATGAGATGAGGTGGCTGTCCAGTGCCTTATAGGCGTTGGTTCATGTTCATCTCCTACATCGTTGTCCATACCGTCGATGTCTTCGGAGTCGAAGTCGAGCACGTCGTTTAAATTATCGATAGTGGCTACGAAGTGGGTGGTGGGTGGGCATCGAATTTCTTCATCGTCCACATCCCAATCCTGCCAGTCATAGTCCGGCCAGGGTTCTCTTGACAAAGAGAGAGACCTGAGTGAATTCAGAATGTCACCGAAGGGCGAGTGTTGAAAGATGTCTGCGGTGGTGAACTCCATGATCGGCGCCCAATCGGATTCGATCGGTAGGGGCGCGGAGGGCTCGGAGTCCGGAAAGGAGTCCGACACCTTGGAGTCACGGGCTTCGCAGAGGACAAGGCTGGTGTTCGGCTTGATCGCCGTAGAGATTGCAGCCCCCGAGGCGGTGTCTAATCACGCATCCTCGATTGGTGTGATCGGCTCCGAGCTAGGGGTCGAAGCGGACACAGGTGCGACCTCCAGGGCACTGTTCGGCGGCAGAGCTAAATCATGCCCATCGTGACAGTGCGGCGCGCTCGGCTGTGGCTCGAATCCGTCGAAGATCAAGTCTCCGCGGATGTCGGCCGTGTAGTTCAAACTTCCAAATCTGACCTGATGGCCAGGGGCGTAGCTTTCGATCTGCTGCAGATGACCAAGCGAATTGGCCCGCAGTGCAAAGCCGCCAAATACGAAGATCTGTCCGGGGAGAAAAGTCTCACCCTGGATCACATCGCTGTTGATGATCGAAGAAGCCATCGGGCCTAAAAGTGACGACACAGAGAAACTCTCAATGAAAGCACCAATGTCGGTGTCAAAACCGGCGGATCTTGGGTAGGGGGTCCCGAACTATGCGTCTAGGCCAGATGGTAACAGGAGGCAGGGGACACGATGCTTTACCCAGGTTCGGGCCCTCTTGATGGAGGTAAAACCCTACGTCCTGCTTGATTGATATTGATGATATGGGTAGTACAAGAGTAGATCTACCACGAGATCAGAGATGCTAAACCCTAGAAGCAAGCCTATGGTATGATTGTTGTTCGTCCTACGGACTAAAACTCTCCGGTTTATATAGACATCGGAGAGGGCTAGGGTTACACAAAGTCGGTTACAATGGTAGGAGATATACATGTCCGTATCGCCAAGCTTGCCTTCCACGCCAAGGAAAGTCCCTTCCGGACACGAGACGAAGTCTTCAATCTTGTATCTTCATAGTCCAGGAGTCCGGCCGAAGGTATAGTCCGGCTATCCGGACACCCCCTAATCTAGGACTCCCTCAGACTCGAAAAACCTCGCCGAACAGCGACCAGTCTCTCGCCTTATCATGACAGTCAGTTTTAGCTTTCTCTACTGAGGTGCTCGGCCCGGCAGAACTGGGGCACAATCGCAATAGTTCTCCTAGCGCTACCTTAGCCGATAGAGCGGAACGTAAGGTACCAAAACATAGGAGCCGGGCAAACCCAACATTTGACCAAAGACATGATTCGGAGCTGATGCATATAGTGCTATAAGTTCGGGGTGCCGCACTTGTGAAAGTGTTCGGACTTTTCACACCATATTGTTGGTACGTAAGCCCCTAGTGCATTGGTCGTACCAGAGTGTACGGTTGCAAGGTGTCATTAATGAACACATAGATATATATATATAACAAAAATGCAATAATAGTCGTAATGTCATGCATTCTATATTAAAATTGCATTAAAGCAGAGTGATACAGATAGTGCAATAAGCAAAAGAGTAGGACTATGTCCCTTCCAAGGGCGAGCTGAGGAATGATATGAAATCTGTAATCAACCTGGGAATTCCGTTGTATAACGTAGTTGTCTGCCTCCTTGGTTGTTGTATCATGTGTTCGGCAATAGAGCTGTCGGATAGTGTTTCCAGAGATTAAAGTCCTGAAAGAAAAAGAAAAATAACCAAACGGGAAGCCCCTAGTGCGGTTTAGGCCGCGTTTTGGGGCGTGCCGCGGTTGTGCCCCCCCTCCCCACCTGTGCCCATGGTATTTTTAATGCGTAATTATGTACGTGCGGCACGAATAACGCCGTTGGGCTGGGATTGGGGTGGCCGCCGTATTGCTACGCGGGCTCAGATCGCACCAGGCGGTCTGTTTGCCGATTGCCCCGAGCGCGCTTGAAGGTGTCCGGGCTTTGAAACACCGAACTGGTAGATTGCCTTGAGAGGCTGCTTTGCGCTTCTGCTGCAAGGGCCGCGGTGTGCTCCTCTGTTTGGAGAGAGCACTCTGTGTTTCCATTGACTGTAATAACTCCGCGAGGTCCTGGCATCTTGAGCTTGAGGTATGCATAATGTGGTACCGCATTGAATCTAGCAAATATGGTTCGTCCGAGCAGCGCGTGATAACCACTGCGGAACGGGACTATATCGAAGATTAACTCTTCGCTTCGGAAGTTATCCGGGGATCCGAAGACCACTTCCAGTGTAATTGAGCCTGTGCAGTGGGCCTCTACGCCTGGAATGACGCCCTTAAATGTCGTTTTTGTGGGTTTGATCCTTGAGGGGTCTATACACATTTTGCGCATTGTGTCCTGATAAAGCAGGTTCAGGCTGCTACCGCCATCCGTAAGGACTCGAGTGAGGTGAAATACGTTGATGATTGGGTCTAGGACCAGTGCGGCGAATCCGCCATGACGGATACTAGTGGGGTGGTCCCTGCGATTGAAGGTGATCGGACAGGAGGACCAAGGGTTGAACTTTGGGGTGACTGGCTCCAACGCATATATGTCCCTGAGCGCACGCTTCCGCTCCCTCTTGGGGATGTAGGTTGCGTATATCATGTTCACCGTCCGCACTTGCGGGGGGAACCTCTTCTGTCCTCCAGTGTGCGGCTGCCGGGGTTCTGCCTCGTCATCGCTATGCGGACCCTTGTCCCTGTTTTTGGCAATTAACTTGCCGGCCTGCTTGAACACCCAACAATCCCTCTTGGTGTGATTGGCTGGCTTGTCTGGGGTGCCGTGTATCTGACACGAGCGATCGAGTATACGGTCCAAGCTGGACGGACCCGGCGTACTTTGTTTGAATGGCTTTTTCCGCTGACCGGGTTTAGAGCCTTTGAATCCGGCATTGACTCCGTATCCTCAGTACTTTCGCTGTTAATGCGGCGCTTATGCTTGTTGCGACGTGACCTGCTATTGTCGTCCTTGGTATCTGAGGTACCATGGTTCTTTGATATGTTATTACTACGAGCCAACCAGCTGTCTTCTCCCGCACAAAAGCGGGTCATGAGCGTCGTGAGAGCTGCCATAGATTTCGGCTTTTCCTGACCAAGGTGCCGGGCTAGCCACTCTTCTCGGATGTTGTGCTTGAAAGCCGCTAAGGCCTCCGCATCCGGACAGTCGACGATTTGATTTTTCTTTGTAAGGAACCGAGTCCAGAATTGCCTGGCCGAATTATGTGGCTCAAGTCATCGGCGTCTGGTGGTCGCACATAAGTGCCCTGAAAGTTGTCGAGGAATGCGGCTTCCAGATCTTCCCAACAGCTAATGGAGTCCGCTGGCAAGCTATTAAGCCAATGCCGCGCTGGTCCTTTGAGTTTTAGTGGGAGGTACTTGATGGCATGTAAGTCATCACCGCGGGCCATGTGGATGTGGAGGAGGAAGTCCTCAATCCATACTGCAGGATCTGTTGTGCCGTCGTATGATTCAATGTTTACAGGTTTGAAACCTTCTGGGAATTGATGTTCCATTACTTTGTCCGTGAAGCATAAGGGGTGTGCGAGGCCTCTGTATTGGGCTATATCGCGACGCAACTCGAATGGGTCCTGCCCGCTGTGTTCGGCCTGGCCGGATTTGCTTTTACTGTATCCGGCGTGACGTTTACCGTCTCGTAGAGTGGTGCGCCCTCGTGATCCGTAGATCGATCTTGAATGCTTTGCTTTGTCCTCCAATATGTCTCGCAGGTCTGGCGTATCTCCCCATGCCTTTTTATTTGGATGGCATTGGGGTGGAGGCTGAGCTTTTGGCCGGAATGCCTCTCTATCGCGGCCACGAGGTGGCCGATCAGCCGTATCATGCGCATCTTCCTCCAGTCGGGGTAGTAACCTGCGCCTTGGGTAACTCTTTGAGGGACGCTCGAGTTTATATTCCTCGGCCGCGAGGACTTCAGTCCATTTGTCAGCTAGCAGATCTTGATCAGCTTGAAGCTGCTGCTGCTTTTTCTTCAGGCTATTTGTCGTGGCCATAAGCCTGCGCTTGAAGCGCTCTTGTTCGACGGGATCCTCTGGTATGGCGAATTCATCGTCGCCGAGGCTTGCCTCATCTTCGGAGGGGGCATGTAATTGTCATCCTCCTCCTCTCCGCCAGCCGCTCTCTCAGGAGAGATGGCTCCTTCATCCTCCTGCTCTAAATCTTGCTGGAGGGGATTGTTGTTGTCTTCGGCGCTATCCGGAGTGTTATTATCTCCTGTGCCGGTATCATCACTTTTGCTTTGGCGGGACTTAGAGTGGCGCCGCTGACGTCGGCGCTTGGGTTGCTTCTTGGAGGGGTCATCCTCCTCTATCTCGTCGCCATTGCCTTCATTGGGTGTATCCACCATGTATATGACATACGACAAGGTGGCTTTCCAGTGCCCTATAGGTGCTGGTTCATGTTCGTCTCCTACATCGTCGTCCATACCGTCGATGTCTTCCGAGTCGAGGTCGAGCATGTCGGTTAAATCATCGACAGTGGCTACAAAGTGGGTGGTGGGTGGGCGTCGAATTTCTTCATCGTCCGCATCCCAATCCTGTTGACCATAATCTGGCCAGGAATCTCCTGACAAAGAGAGAGACCTTAGTGAATTCAGAATGTCGCCAAAGGGCGAGTGCTGAAAGATATCAGCGGCGGTGAATTCCATGATCGGCGCCCAATCGGATTCGACTGGCAAGAGCGCGGATGGTTCGGGGTCTGGAAGAGAGTCCGGCACCTTGGAGTCACGGGCTGCGCAGAGGATTATGCTGGTATTTGGCTCGATCGCCGTCGAGACTACAGCCCCTGAGGCGGTGTCTAGCCACCCGTCCTCGATTGGCGCAGCTGGCTCCGAGCTAAGGGTCGGAGCTGATGCGGGCGCGGCCTCTGGGGTACCGTCCGGTGGCAGAGCTAGGTCATACCCATCGCGACAATGTGGCGCGCCCGGCTGTGGCTCGAATCCGTCGAAGATCAAGTCCCCACGGATGTTGGCCGTGTAACTCAAACTTACAAATCTGACCTAATAGCCAGGGGCGTAGCTTTCAATCTGCTCCAGATGGCCAAGCGAATTAGCCCACAGTGCAAAGCTGCCGAATACGAAGATCTGTTCGGGGAGAAAAGTCTCACCCTGGACCGCATCGCTATCAATGATAGTAGGAGCCATCAAGCCTAACGGCGACGACACAGAGGAACTCTCAATGAAAGCACCAATGTCGGTGTCAAAATCGGCGGATCTCGGGTAGGGGGCCCCGAACTGTGCATCTAGGCCGGATGGTAACAGGAGGCGAGGGACACGAAGTTTTACCCAGGTTCGGGCCCTCTTGATGGTGGTAAAACCCTATGTCCTGCTTTATTAATATTGATGATATGGGTGTTACAAGAGTAGATCTACCACGAGACCAGAGAGGTTAAACCCTAGAAGCTAGCCTATGCTATTATTGTATGTTGTGATTGTTGTCCTATGGACTAAAACCCTTCGATTTATATAAACACCGGAGAGGGTTAGGGTTACACAAGGTCGGTTACAAAGGAGGAGATATCCATATACGTATTGCCTAGCTTGCCTTCCACGCCAAGTAGAGTCCCATCCGGACACGAGACGAAGTCTTTAATCTTGTATCTTCATAATCTAACAGTTCGGCCAATGGAGATAGTCCGGCTGTCCGGAGACCCCCTAATCCAGTACTCCCTCAGTCACCAATGCTTGTTGTCCCTGAAGGTGTCCCCTGTTTCAAGCACGTAACAACTAAGTTGTTGGAGACACTAGACACACTCGACATGAAAGCATCTGGTCTACATGGGAAACTACAGGCATGATTTTAGCACAACAGCAATAATTCAACTTATTGTCAACAACGAATAACAACCAAGCATCTAGTATATAATACCATGTATTCGTTGCCAGGTTGTTTTTTCAGGTATTGAGGGTAGCCTTGTCAATGCAGATGATTTAAGCAATGAGGAGGATGATCCAAGCGTCAAAGATGGAACTGCACCACAGTTTGGGGAACTAGTTGTTCCCGAACTGGCAGCAGAGGAAAGCCCAGTCATTGTGAATGTGTTTTTGTCTATTGTGTCTTGTTAAGTATATGTTAGACCAAATAACGTATGCCATAATCACATTTACAGGATTTGAAGGCTTCCATTGAGAGGACCGGGGTGGAGTATATGTTAGAGCATCTCCAGCCGTTGAGCCCCCCAGGAGGCATTTTTTTCGCCGCCCGGGGGGCTGCCGGCGGAATTTTTGGCCTCGGGGTGGAAAAGTTTCCAGCCGTGTCCACCCCCAAGCCGTGCCCAGGCCGCGCCCGCCCCAGGCCACGGCCGGCTCGGCCTCGCCGCCGAGCTCGAGCAGAGCAACATGAGCGCGAGCACGAGCCCGATGCCGTCACCATTGTGCTCTGTGCGGAGGTCGCCAAGCCGCTGCGCCGCGCCATCCTCGACCGGGGCATCCGCGGCTTGCTGGACCGCCTCGTCGGCCTCGCTCCAAGCTGCCCTCGCTGGCGCGGCCTCACCAAGCCACCTCTGGCGCTCCTCGACTGGGGCTTCCACGCCACGCCGCGCCGCCCGCTTCCCTCCCTCCATTATGTCAGGCATGAGCGTGAGCCCATTCGCTGTTGGCCATGCTGCCCAGGTCTTCTCCCCGCAGCTCGCTCTCTCACGGAACCTGCTAGCTACAGGGCGGCGATGGAGGCGGACGAGCTGCTGACGAAGATACGGGAGCTGGGGCAGGGGCAGGCCGAGCTCCTACGGGAGATTTGCGCCAGAGCACCGCGGTGCGCAGCCTGGGCCCAGCCCCCGCCCCGCGTTCCCGCCGGGGCACCCCTCCTCGTCGCGGCGCACCGTCGCCGCGCTCCTGGACCCGTGCTGGGCCAGGCGGTGCACATCATCGCGCCCGAGGGCAAGCTCCTCTACTGGTGAGGCTCCTTGTGCATCTCGACTTTGTTCGGTTTGGCGAGCGCGAGGCGGCGAGCGCGAGGCGGCGGGGGAGGCGGCGGGGGCGGGGGCGAGCGCGAGCCGGCG
>NC_057800.1:16889694-16904057 GCF_018294505.1 Triticum aestivum
GGAGCAGGTGGGCGGAGGAGGCGAGGCGGCGAGCTCGGCGGGGCGGGGCGGAGGAGGCGAGGCGGCGAGCTCGGCGGGACGGGGCGGGCCAGAGGAGGCAGGGCGGCGAGGAAGCGGAGCGGGGCGGAGGAGGCGGGGCTGGCGAGGGAATGATTCCTTTTTCATGCAAGAAAAGAAGGAGAGAGACAGAGAGAAGAGAGGCTGACTGGTGGGGTTTTGCCATGCAAAAGTTAATGCCGGCGGTCCCAAGTGCCCCCCGATGGGCTGGGTTTCGCGTGAGGTCGCCGAGGCTACCTTTTCTCAAATCCGGCACAAAACAACGTCTTGGGGACGTGACTGGAGCCTTTTTTTTGCGCCGGTGCTAAAAAAGGTGCTTGGGGGACGTCTTGGGGGGCCTAGTGGAGATCCTCTTAGCGAAAGCTCAGGTGGAAAAGGAAAAAATGAGAAAAGTTACACAATTAGATAAGAAAAGGAGATGTGACATGCTTGTTCTACTAGGTGGATGTACACAAGCTGGCTTCAACACAGGAAAACCACCGCAAAGATCATCCTTGGATGCTGCGGCAAACCTTTTGGACCGCCCGTCAACATCAAGACAGGGTGACACACTCACTGTTAGCAATAACGATGAGAGGGTGCTCAGTTCTTCATGTGATCTAGAGCTAGTTACTGCTCGCAATCTGGAGTGCTGCCCGTCCGAAGTCACAAGATGACGAAGAGGATGAAGGAGGGAAGAACCAGATAAAAGAGAAAACAGGCTCTCACCCGCTTGTATGGAGCTGTGCAGCAATGATGCTACTAAAGTCAATATCGAGAGAACAGAAGCCAATGAGGTAGCCACTGATGGGCCCCCAAATGTTGAAGCCATGCGTGTGGAGGACTCAAACCAAAACCTACTGATGAAACAGCAAGAAATCTCGGATAACAATGTTTCCAATGTTACCTTTCACGAAAAAGAGGTTGTTGCCCAGCTGCACAACGAGATTGAGAAATGCTCGACCGGAAAGGTCTTGGTGCATGAGAAGAACACAGAAGCAGATATCTTGAAAAGTGCCAATCCTTTAGTTGATAAAGTCGAAAGAGTGCATGGTTGTCAATAGCTTGATTAGCTTGTATCTCATAACGTCGCGGATTCAACATTGTCATCAATCCGTAGTACTTGTGCTGTGGCTTCAAGCAATTCACCTAAAGTTCGAGCCAACACAAAAGCAAACCGCACGCATCAGAAACGTGAGATGAAAACGGGGGAGATAACCATTGTATTGAAAGCAACAGCAAAGGCACTCCAGAACATATGAAAACACATGGAGCTCATGCCAGAGAAGCTGACACAGTGGGAACCCCAATGGCCAAGAATGTGTCACATTATAGTAGCTCGGACGTTGATGCTGAAAAAGAAGTTAACAGTGACGAGGTGCCACTATCCGTACGTTGAACCCAAAAAGCAACTACACCTCATTTACTCTTTGGGAAATACTAATTATGATATCCAGTTCATCACTAAATATGCATATACATATATATGAATTTCACTAACTTACTGAATGCAGGGTCACGTGCTATCAAATCTGGAGCCAAACAATTAAGTCTGAAGCGCATGTCAATTGTTGCCCCATCCGATACGAGTGTATCAGAGCTAGAGCAGCCCATCCTTGATGGTCAAAGTTTCGTGAGTCCAGACAGTGTCGACCGTTCCGCAGCAAGCGATGCTTACAAAGATCATGTGACAAACTCAAAGCTCAGGAGGTCAAAAAGAGGAAGGCAAGCCAATTCTTTGAAAACTGGCTCGCCCACTACTGGAACGGAAATATTTCCCAAGTGTACCACTACTACGACGCCCAGTGGCTGTCCCGGTTAGTATCGCTCCACATGGCGAGGCGCGGCTATCTCTCGCTTGTAGCAAGACAGTAGCTGAGGTCGCCACAAGTAGACCACATGGTGGGACAGCCCAATAGATATGTTGATCATCACGCTAACGTCACTCCACTATTCGTGCTACTCCTAAGGGAGCTCCTAGCCGGCGCTTTATGCGCCAACTAGGAGTTATGGCACCCACTAGCCGGCCGCAATAGAACAAACCCATTAACCACTTGCTCGGCAGTCAACGGTTGACTGATCAATGGTTGAGCAGTTGACTTTTGAAGAAAAAAAATGTGTTTCTTAGATAAAACAAAAAAATTGTAAATTCAAAAATGTTCATCGATTTTGAAAAAAATATGAATTTAAAAAGTTCACCTGTTTAATAAAAAGGTTCATTGCATTTGAAGAAGTTCATAAATTTTGAAAAACAAAAGTTCACAAACTTGGAAAAAGTTCATAGATTTTTTAAAAAATCACCAATTTGAAAACAAAGTTCATGGATTTTGGAAAAAAAAAGTTCATCGATTTTGAAGAACAAAGTTTGTGATTGACAAAAGCTCATCAATTATGAGCAAAATTTAACAAATTTAAAAAAGTTCATCGATTTCATGAAATAACTTCATGCATTTAAAAAGAAGAAGAAAAGTAAAAAGGACAAAGTAACCAGGGAAACATGAAAAAGGAAACGAGACCACTTGATTGAAAGATAACCGGAGAAAGAATAAAATGCTAAAAAGAATTTTGTAAGCACAAGTGTGAAGATGTCCTAGTGGTTGGTGTGGTTCTCTTCGAACTCGTTGCACGCACATTGTTTGCACCCTTTTAAAACTTAGCGGGAAAGAAAAAAAGAGGTAAATGGGCAGGATCTGAATGCGCCAAATAGGGTTTGCCTACTACTGAAGTGGAGCACATAGTGAGCATAAGTATCTTGTTATTTTTATTTTTATTTTAAATCCATATATTTCAAAAACAGAAATTTACTTAAGAAATTTAAAACCACATATTTGAATAAAAATCTTAACATATTATAAAAGTTTGTTAGTGCAGTTTTCCAAAAATGTTAATATTTTTTCAAAAATAATATCCGTAACATTGAAAACTGTCCTGGTGTCTCAAATAATTTATGCAAAAAAAATTCTAAAATGCATATACAATGTAAAAAATGTTGTGTAACTAAAAATTTCTAGTACCATTCAAATATGTATGTACCATTTTATGCCAATATTCCTGTATTTCAAAATAATTTTCAGGACATTTTAAAAATGGTTCAAATGGTTTAAAAAATTTACTTCCTCGATCAAAATTAATTTTCATTGATTTAGTACAGTATAAATTTCTATTCAAAAAATGAAGTGACATTTTAAATATATATTCACGTATTTTCAAAAATTGCCCGTGAAATTTTCAAAAATGTTTATACAATGTAATAAAATATATGTGTAGTTAAAAAATGATTGCTATTAAAAATATACGACATGGATTTGACCAAATGTTACATCTAATCAGAAAAGTGTTCACAACATCTATTTTAAAATGTGCAATGTGTATCAGAAAAATGTTTCACGTGCGCTCTAAAAATGTACATTGTGTACGCAGGAAAAGTAGACATGTGTTGAAAAAACCCGATGAAGAGACAAAGAAAAAAAAAGGAAACCTAAAAAGCAAAAAAAAAGAAACAAAAAACCCCAAAGTATAGCGAAGAATGAAAGAAAAGCCGAAGACAACAAAGAAGAAAACAAAGAAATCCAAAAGTAAAATGAAGAGAAAAAACGCAAAGAAGACCGTTGAAAAGCAACAGAAAACAAAGAAAAAATAAATGAAAATGAGAAAGGAAAAAGAAGGAAGAAAACGAGAACGAGCGAACCTAGTTTGTCATTGCCCTCAGCGAGCGACAACGAGCAACCGCGCGAAATGGGATGGGCCGCTAGTCATTGCCCTAGGCAAGCGATTCCCTGTCGCGCATTTTTTTAGACAAAGCTGTCGCGCATGTGGCGCTGCTGTTTTTTTAGGGGAACGTGGCGCTGCTTTTCCTCTCTCTCCCGTCCCTTCTTCTTGGGCCTCTAATAGGCACCGGTGCACTGGCCCCAATTTGGACCGGTCGCACCCTGTACGTCCAATTAAAGCCTTGTTTGCCAAACTCAACTATTCTTGAGGCGGAGCTGGTTTCTCGTCCATCTCAAATATGGCATGCAATCCTAGAGGGGCGAGATGTGCTGCAACAGGGAATTATAAGAAGGATTGGAAATGGCATATCTACACGCATTTGAGAGGACAACTGGATTCCCAAAGAAACAGCCCCAAAACCGATTGTATCACTAGTTGCGGCACCCCCCAGGAGGGTGTCCGATCTTCTGTCTCCAGCTACTGCTTCATGGAATGAACCCTTAGTGCGTTCAGTTTTCTTACCTTTTGATGCTGAAGCAATTCTAAAGATACCAGTGTGCACTTGAAACACTGAGGACTTCTGGGCTTGGAACCCGGACAAGAAGGGCAGGTTTTCAGTCATAACAAAATTGCAGAGGGAGGCTTGGCTAGAAGGAAGGGGTGACTCATCATCCAACTCTAGAGAAGAGGACGCTTGGGCTCGTCTGTGGCTGCTGAAAGTCCCATCAAAGATCAGAGTCTTTCTGTGGCGTCTCGCTCGGCACTCCATACCAACTATGGACGTTCTACATAGACGGAATATGGCAACTCAGAGCGCCTGTCCGCTGTGTGGATGCCAAGATTCGTGGAGACATGCCCTCTTGTCATGCACTATGTCGAGGTGCATTTGGGCCTTGATGGGTGAAACTCTTGTGTCAAAGATGACGGAAAACATGGAGCCAAGTGTGAAAAACTGACTGTTTGAACTTCATGATGCACTAGATCATGCGAGTTTCACGAGAATGGTCGTCACACTGTGGGTTGTGTGGTATGCAAGGTGCAAGGCAATTTATGGATCTTTATTCCAAAATCCACACCAAACAATATCATTTGTAGACTCTTATCTTTAGGAGCTACAACAAATTCCCACTTGTGAACCGAGAGTGCAGGTACTGGCTGTACCAGGGCAGCAACGCCGATGGATCCCACCTCCAGCTGGTTTTAATAAGATCAGTGCGGATGGTGCACTAGCAAGGAATAGCCGAGTGGGAGTGGCTGCTGCAGTCTGTTGACATTCAAATGGCAATTTTCTTGGCTCGTCAGCAGTTGTCTTTCGAGGAATCAGAGACCCTATGATTCTGGAGACGTACGCTTGTTGGGAGGCTCTATCTTTGGCGGAGGATTTGTACGAGCAAAATATCATGGTAGCCTCAGATTGTCAAGGTGTGGTGCAAGATATCAACGAAGGGACATGAGGTCCCAATGCGGCTGTTATACATGAAATAATAGACCGCAAAGCTAGTTTCTCTTCTTGCTCGTTTGTTTTTGAGTGAAGGAATTTTAACTTTGAGGCTCACAATCTCGCTAAATTCGCATGTAATTTAGATATAGGTAGGCATGTTTGGTTGGGCACTCCTCATAACCCAAACCGTGTACCCATGAACATTGTTTTGAATCAATAAAGTGAGCGAGATTTCTAAAAAAAAGATTAAAGCCTTGTTTGCCGTCAGATACAGGACACTTTCGTCTCCACCACGCTGTTTCTACCCTGCAAATCACGTGAGCACACAAGCGGGCACGAGCGCCATGGACGGGTGGCCTGACCCGCCGGATCTCCGCCGCTAGTTGGACCTCCACTGCTCCCACCTCTCTCTGCAGCTCCAATTTGCCGTCGTTGCACACCCTCCTCATCTCCCGTCCTTCCAGCACCCCCTCCCCCCCTGTCGGATGCAGCTCTGCCAAACATCGGTTCCAGCAACTCGCGCCGACGCCGCCCATCATAGCACGACATCGCCGTCGTCGTCGACCTGCACCACACGATTCTAGCAAAAAAACACATCTCAACCCAAAAAAACTCTGGTGGGTAGTTGCAGCAAAACTAAAAACTGATTCTAGCAGAAAACAAAAGGGTTCCAGCAAAATGACTTGAGCAACTAGCAGATCCAGCAAATTGCTTGAAGCAATAAAAATCCCTGATTCCAACAAAAATTAATATGGTTCCAACAAAAAATGAGTCACCTCCGCCTGGCCATAGCTAATAATCTCAACCAACAAAGAACTTCAGAAATTGCCATCGTAACAAAATCATTTGCTGGTTCCAACAAAAAAAAGACACGGTTCCAGCAAAAAAGATGAATTGAGCTGAGCAGAAGCTGGAACCGGTGATTCAAGAAGAACATGGTTCCAGCAAAAATTGCTTCTGCTTGTAACATCCCCAACCAGTGTTCCAGCAAAAATCCAGCCGAAGGTTGAAGCTAATTTACCAACAAAAATCTGCAGTACTTGGTTGAAGCAGAAAAAATTGCAGGTTCCAGCAAAATTGGAAGACGGTGGTAGCAATTTTTAGACTGATTCAAGGAAAATTGAAACAAGGTGGCAGCAATTTTTAGACTGATTCCAGGAAAATTGAAACAAGGTGGCAGCAAAAATTAGGACCGGTTCCAGCAAAAAAAATATGGTTCCAGCAAAAAATGCTCCTGCTTGTAACATCCCCAACCAGTGGTTCCAACAAAAAATCCAGCCGGAGGTTGAAGCTTTACCAACAAAAATGGTCACTGCCAGAGGTGGTATCTACCACCGTCGCCTGTTGTAGCACTTGGCAGGCCATTTCCAGCCAAGCACGCGGTTGCGGATCTGCGGCCATAGCCATCGCATCACGAGATTCAGGAGCGCGGGGGTGGGGGTGTGTGGGGACGAAGGAGGGTAGGAGGGAGATGCACGGCGGAGCAGCAACGACTAGTGCTCCATGGCCAGAGGAGGAGTGGAGGGAGAGAGGATGGAGTCAAGCTCGAGAGGCTTCCATGGTGAGAGGATTTGATGAAGAAAGATAGATGCAGACTGAGGATAAGGTGGGGAAAGGTAGCGGTGTGATGGGGAAAGTTAGCGGTGCGGGGCCACGAGTCAGGTCGCGTGTCGCAAGCGACCGGCCGAAGACCCGGCCGGCGCACCGGGCACAAACATTTACCTTCGTATTGGGCAGGCCGAGTAGCTTCTTCTATTCTTCTTTGTTCGTTTGGTCTTGTTTCTAATGTACTTTTCTTCTTAAAAAACGCATATATTTCAAAAACTTCATTTACTTAAGATTTCTGTAAAAAAACATCACCTGGAATTTGGAACAAGTTGACGTGTGTAAACTTTTTGTTATGATAATTTTAAAATATATTATAGCATTAAAAAAGGTTGATAAATTTAAATATTCATGCCTTTCAAAAAAATTGTTGGTGACATTTCAATTTAGAGAAACATGTTCGCACAATTAAGAATGTTCCTATCATAATAAAGTATAATGTATGTGAAATATTAAGAAAATATCCAGGGATTCTAAAAATATGTTCATGACTTTCAAAAAATCGTATAACATAAAAAAATGTTCACATAGTTTTTCTTAAAAAAATTGAATCATTCAAAAATATAATTGAAATTTTCAAAAAAAATATGGGTTCCAAAAATATGTTGACACATTTGTTAAAAAAGTAAAGTGTAAATAAATGTTTATTTTAAAAAGTGTTTCATGTCAATCAAAAAGATGTACGTGTCATTTAAAAATGTTTACATGTTAAAAAATTTGTCCATGACATTTATTTGAAAACATTATACAATATTAAAAATATTTGGGTATTTTAAAAATATTTAGCGTGTATTTGAATAATATTTAACAGCATTTGAAAAAAATGTTCAAAATATGTATTTGGAAAATGTTAGGAGGAATGCGCTGACGGCCTAGGGGTCAACTTCCAACCCTCAACCACCCCCTCCCCCGCGGTCATTTCTCATGTTCTTATTTAAAAATAATTTGAACAGGTCTTAGTTACTACCTTCCCCACGCCGAGGATGGAACAAGGTTTTCCGAAACGCCTCACAATCGAACGATGTCATAATCTATATTAATTTTGAAGATCATTAGAGAAGCAAGTTGCTGGTTGTTTGATTTGATCCGATCAGGTTTGTTTGAAGCTTTGTTCTCCGACCGGACTCGTCCTTGGGTTCTCTGCATATTAAGAGAAATAAACAACTTGCTGATTCAAGTTTCTTTCATTTATATTTGTTCTTTCCTTTTTTTAAACGACTAGTATTTTTTCTAAGAACAGAAAAAATCAACCCAAAATTTTGAAGAGTTTATAATGCTGAGGTATGGTGCTGGTCTGCCGATTGACAAATGGCAATCTATGTTTGCACAACGCAGCTCATTCATCACCGGGATAAGAGTTTGCCTATACAAGCTCATGGATCATTGATTAGTACCAAGAATATTCATCTTGCTAGCTAATAATCAAACTTGACAAATATAACTTTGAACTGCAAGTACTGATCGTCCATTGGTACTTTAGTTAATCAGTACTACATCCAAAGTTGTTTCGCATAACCAAGAGCAGACTCATTCATGACACTGATGAGTTTGTGAGTTTGAATAAATTCCACCATTATAAATGATAACAAGCTATCCTTTACTTTACCTTACCGGTTGTGATTTTGAGCATGTACTTTTTTTTTCTTTCGCTCCGCTTGCGAGATGTAATACTTTTATGACTTTGTGCTACTTTGAGATTCTTTAATAAGATGGTTGCATGCATCATTATGATGCAGAAGCCGGGGTACGCCTCCATTTCTAAAAAAAACAGACCACTTGTCTTCTACCATTATAAATGATAACAAGCTACATATAGCTGCCATTCGGCATGAATGGTGAGCTATATCAAAAAACAATGAACTAGCTACATAGCTGAACCAAACACAGCCTCACTCTACTTCCTCCAGTCAATTAAAGAGCATGGAGCAGTTGCTTAGAGATAGGTAGAGTTGATGGGATCCGATCAGGTTTCTTCAAAAAATTGTAGGAATTTTGTCTTCTAAACTGAAGGGATTGTACTACCACAGCTCTTGGATCAAATACTAGTTCAACAGTAATATTCATCTTACTAACTACTCAAACTAATTTTGAGTTCCAGGTTATTTACTGATCTTCCATTGGCACTTTAATTAATCAGTACATCCAAAGCTACTTTGCATAACCAAGAGCAGCCCATTCATGACACTAACGAGTTTCTAATTAGGATAACTTCTACCATTACAAATGAAAACAAGCTACATAACAAAACAATAACAAAACAATCTTCTAAACTCAGTCTACTTCCTCCTGTTACATGGTAATTAAGCAGCACAGAGCTTTCACTGTAAGTGATAGTAGTTGCAAGGATCTGTGAGCCAAATCCTCAGTCCATAACTTATTGCCAAGATCATTATGGCGCTGTCTGTCGATGAGTTGAGTGGCCCAAGAGGCTCTGTCCACAGCTTCTAGCTGAGATCCCTATGGTGCCACTCTGTCGATGCGGATGTGCACAATGTGCAAAAATGGAAAACATGTTATCCACTGACATTCTTAAATTTCAGAGGAAACAGCAGGCAACTTTCACCTTTGCCCAAGCAGTATTTACTGCTAATCAGGGAGAAGAGGTTCTTATTTTTAGTCCCAACAACAATCAGGAAAACGTCTACATCGATGCAGTCCTAGGAAGAAGAAAGTGCAGCATACATACAGTTCATAACAGAGTACATTGCGTGCAGAAACAGGAAGCGTACTATCAATCATCCACATATTTTTCGACAAAGACCAATCATCTACTCCCTCCATTCCGAATTACTTGTCTTAGATTTGTCTAGATACGGAGGTATCTAGCACTAAAATGAGTCTAGATACATCCGTATCTAGACAAATCCAAGACAAGTAATTCGGAACGGAGGGAGTACATGGTAAGGGATAGCTAAACTCGCATTTTACTAAGGAAACTACCCCTCAAGTTATGCTATGGAAAACATATTAAGTTTTTGAGACACAAACAATTAAGAACCTACAGAGAAGTAAAAAGAGAGCAGCTACACTAGGATTAAACACTATATTAGAAATTGAGTCCTAACTACTACCCAGTTCAGCTTTGAGACACGACCAATTAAGGTCCTACATAGTAATAGACCATCTAAAATAGCATTCCACTACTACCCACTAGATTGGAAATTCAGTCATAACTGACGCAGTTTCGGCTCCGAGACACCAACAGTTAAAAAGCTCCCATCTAGGAATCCTAGCAAGAAATGTTGATCCACTGACATTATGCCTCCTAAATTTCAGAGAAAATGGCAGGCAGCTTGGCCAACCATCTACAAGCAGCATGTGCTAAACTAGCATGTCACTACCACAGACTAGATTGGAAACTGGGTCCTAGCAGCTACATATTCAATTTGCACACGCAACCAATCAAGACCCTGCAAGGTGCCATTTGTAGATCCTACCAAGAACAGCAGCATCCAGAAAGGTAAATGGAACTACTTCTTTGAGAATCAAACAAGGAATAACTCCAATTTAAATCCATGGCACTGAAATGCTAATCCACTGCCTTATCACATACTCTCTCTGTAAAGAAATATAAGAGCGTTTAGATAACTATTTTAGTGATCTAAACGCTCATATATTTCTTTACGGAGGGACTACAAATTTCAGAGCAATGCAGTGTCAAAAAAATCAGAGAAAATGGCAGGCAAGTTTCAGCAGCCTACAATTAGTACGAGGGAGAAAAGCATCCACATCGGTATATACTCTTAAGTATCCATCCACCCAGAAAAAAAGGGAAACGCAGGAACAAAGATCGAATGCGGCGGGTGCCGATTGAGCAATCTACATTGATATACTCTTACAAAGAAGGAAGTGCACCTAAATATAGTTCATAACAAGAGTGCAACGCGAGCAGAAACTAGCCATGGATAAATTATCAACATAGTAAGAGATAACTAAATTAGCATTTTACTAAACAAGCTGCCCCTCAATTATGTTATGGAAAACCATATTCAGTTTTGGGACACGAACAATTAAGATCCTACGTAATAAGGGGGCAGCTAAACTAGCATTTCATCAAAAAGTCTGAAATTGAGTCCTAACTACTACCCTGTTCAGCTTTGAGACACGAACAATTAAGATCCTACGTAGTAAGAAACCAGCTACACTAGCGTTCCCTTACTACCCACTGGATTGGAATTTCAGTCACACTGCTACATTTTTCAGCTTCGATACACCAACCGTTAACATCCTACAAGGTCCCACTCAGTAATCCTAATATCCTACCAAGAATACCAGCAGCCGAACAAGTACAGATGTTTGGAAATATTGCAATATATGCCACCGAAATGCTGATCCACTGTCATTATGCCTCTTAAATTTCAGAGCAAATGACAATAAGCACTATGTGCTAAAGTAGCATTTCAGTACTATCCTGCTATCCTACCAAGAATACCAGCAGCTACATCCAGTTTTCACACACAAACAATCAAGACCTTAGAATGTGTCATTTCCCATTTGGTCATCCTACCAAGAACAGCAGCCAATCAGTTTTCAAGTATAAACTAGCACGTCACTACTACAGATAGAGACTAGATTGGAAACTGGGTCCTAAATGCTACATTTATATTCAGTTTTCACAATCAAGACCCTAGAAGGTGCCATTTGTTCATCCTACCAAGAACAGCAGCATTCAGAAAGGTAAAACGGGACATATTTTTCCCTTGAGGAGCAGACATGGCATAACTGCAATTCATGCCATTGAAATGACAATCCCCTCCACTGGCATTATATCACATAGTACCCATTTCAGAGGAAACGGCCCATGTGCAATAGTATGTGGCTATGTGCTACCGCAGCCTACAGCCTACTAGTATCAGGGAGAGAAGCAGCCTGCCCCCGCCCTCTCCCGGCCTCCCCCGGCATCCCTAAGAACATCAATGGTGTTGCTTCCCTAGCGAACCTGCAAACCTAAGATAGACAAGATAAAACCTATCATCGACGGTGTCGGTGCTCCGCGCGCCTCCTCCTTTCCCAGCAGAAATGACTTACCCAAATTTCATTTTTAGACGACTGACGTCCAACTAAAGTGAAAAAGGAAAAGCAAATGAGGGTCGTGATTCGTGAAGGAAAATGTCTTGTGTGCATTGCGTTAAGTCCCACAACTTACGGATAAAGAAAAATATTATGCTTCCATGTTGGTTCACAACCACATTCGTATCGCCATAGAGATGGTTCATGAGTTACATCTTTGTCGCATCTCAGTGCAAAGTCACTTAACCCTAGCGGAATGCAATTGCTGCCTATGGATATACGCTGCCAGTTTCACGTTGCAGAAGAGCCATCACCTAGCCAGAGTTTAATCATATACGTGTCATTGATCACCTCGTCGTCGCGCGTGTTCATTCATCACCTTTACTCGAGGTGGTCGCACGTGTGATGGTGTGAGAGAGAAGCGGGTTTCACTAAAATTTGATCTGGTCCCTCTTGAACCCTGTTGAACCTCCCTCCCGTAAAAAAACAAGCGAGACACGGGAAGTTTACCTACGAGCAATTTTTGGACTCCTAGGAGACCTTTTTGCAAAATGTTCCAGCAGCTACAACAGTTTCCAGATGCCGTCCGATTCTGAAATCCAATGGCTCTCAAGCCCGTATCACGGAAGCACTTGAGCCTCGGTAGCACCTGATATTCTAGCCGCTACAGATCTCCATTTCACCAATTCAAAAAACATTTACTCAGTTACTCTATGGGCTGTGTGGAATAGTGGCAAGAGGAGGGACGCGAGTGGAATTCAGCACTAGTCAATGATGAAGGAAGCATCTCATCTCATCTCTAGTGCGGTACTGGCCGAGCTCCATTTGTTCTTGCTCCTGCTACAGGAAAAGTTTGGCCTGTGACAGAACAGACGGAGAGGGTTTTCCCCAAGAGCTAGGTAGGATGCAGGGCGCCGGCGTGGAGGGGAGGAGCAGGGGCTCGCCATCGGCCATGGACAAGGCCGACGAGAGCGCCAAGAAGGCGCGGCTGGACCTGCCCGACGGCCACCTCGTGAAGCAAGAGCTCGTCGCGCACGACGCGGCGGCCGGAGGAGGCGCCATCGTTGCGGTGGCGGAGCACAGCCCGAGGGCGGAGCTCGCGGTGAAGATCGACATGTGCGTGCTCCACTGCCCGCTCTGCACCCTCCCCTTCAAGCCCCCCGTCTTCCAGGTTCTTCCTCTGCTCCTTTCGTTCTTTCGTCCACGCTCGATCGATTCTTTTGCTCAGACGTGCTGATCTACCGCCGGACTCCGATCTGTGTGCCTGCAGTGCAAGGGCGGCCACCTGGCGTGCGGCGGGTGCGTGGCCCAGCAGCCCTCCGGCCAGTGCGGGGCGTGCACGGACGGCTGCGGCTTCTTCGACCCCTGCCCCGCGCTGGACGCCGTCGTGTCCTCCACCAGGATTGAGTGTCCCAACGCCGGCTGCCAGAGGTATGTCACCTACCACGAGGCCGACGAGCACCGGAGCGCGTGCCCGCACGCGCTCTGCCGCTGCACGGAGCCCGGCTGCGTCTTCGTCGGTGCGGCGACGGATCTCGCCGGCCACCTCAGCGCCGCCCACTCGGTGCCGGTGCGCACCATCCACTACGGCAAGGTGAGCCGGTTCCAGGTACCCGTGTCGACGCCGCGGCTGCTGCTGGTCAACGAGGACGACGGCCGCGTGTTCGTCCTCACCGTGGGCGCGCTCGGCGCCGCGGCGACCGCCCTGTCCGTGGTCTGCGCCAGGGCGAGCGCGGCGACGCGGCCACGATTCACGTGCAAGATGTGGGTGAACCTGGCGGCGTCGGCGGTCGCGAACGGCGGCAAGGCGGACATCGTGCTGGTGGAGATGCAGATGAGGAGCAGCACCTCGCCCGGCGCCGTGGTCGCCGCCGGCGAGCCGACGTTCCTTGCGGTGCCGCAGGTGTACCTGGTCCCAGGAGCGGACGGGGGCGCCATGGAGATGCCCCTCAACGTCCGCATCGACAAGACTTCGCCTTGGTCCGACTGATTGACTGAGCGTGGTCTACTCTTGATGGCAATTGAAGCTTAATATTATTGAGATGCAGCTGAAACTATCTGGATGTGATTGAAGACGATTGTATGAGTTGAACTACAAGACAACTTATGTCAAGAAACGTACTTTGTGTGTGCCTTTCTACCGTCAGAAAATCAGACGTATGCTATCTGATACTAGACCTTTTACTTTTCTGCATGGTAACATTTTTTAATTGAATATTTGTCACAAACATTTTATTTTGAAAAAAGATCAAAACCTATCGGCAGCAATCAATTTCTTTTTAAATAGATGCAAAGCCATTGAGGCCGAAGCATCTATTTACAGACGGAAACTAAGAAACATGGTGTGTACAACATTGACAGAAACATGACCCAAAATTATGAGGTAATAGCATCCCAAGTACCCTAACTTGCACAAAATGTGATGATTTAGTCCTAAACTTGCAAAACTTGACTCCACCATACCCCAATTTGCACTTCATGTGATGATTTAGTCCCAGGCCAATCACAGCTCGACAATTGGCAGCCAGGTGGCTGGACCCGTCAGCGCACGCACTTCTGCAGA
>NC_057800.1:16904398-16906638 GCF_018294505.1 Triticum aestivum
ACTAGATTATGTTGTTTGGTACAGTGAAGTGGTTTGAGAAAAGAAGCAAATCGTTTGAGCCTACCTATTTATATGGCGTGGAGAAGGTAAGTTTCTTGGCTTATTGGTATCATCTAGTCATTTTATCAGTGCACTGTGGTGCCTGACGACTTATTGAACTTCCTAGCTGCAACTTTTACTGAGAACGACTGGGTTTGCAGTTCGTTCTTAATAGAGAAAAAGGCATTGGATCTCCTTAAAGTTGTGTGGCTTTCCCACCTACCTCTCAAAACTTTCAATTGATATTCTGTGCTTCATACATTTGCGTTCGTTTTCATAGGTCCAAAATGTCTCTCATAAAACTAAGTAACTAACTCTGACACACACAAATATGATTTGCTAACGGTCTATGTGATCTGGGTGCTGGCATGGAACGACAGGAGGGATATGCCTTCTTTCTTGAGACAGACATCACAGTGGCAAAGACACTACTGTAGTTTAGGAAGAGAAGTAATTGCGTGGAATACATGGGGATAGCAAAAAGAATGCTCACATGTAAACCCCTGGCGATGATGAGTCGCACTGTCTCATCCACTTCATTGGGCTAGTTGATCATGGTGCCACACTGACATGGCTCTCCGCGACCACGCTGTCGAACTCCTGCCCGGTGCTGTTCATCTGCATGTTCATTTTGGCGATGATCTGGTGCACGGTGTTGAGGCACCCATGCTGTGCGGCGAGGTAGAGTTTCGTGTCGCTGTGCTGACTGGTCGCTTGCTTGATGTGCTTATACTTGGGAGATGGCCCAGCTGTATTCAATTAGAAATCTTAAATTTATTACAGTTGTAAATTTAGTGTCATGACTTGTCTGCATAGACCCCTGTGTGTAGCCACATCATACCAAGAGATGCCACAAACTAGGCTCATTGGAAGCCATGCCAATCAGATATGTTAGTTAACTGCAGATGGCAGTTATGGAGCAAAACGAAGCAAGCTTAGGTGCACAGAATGTAAACTAAGTATTCGGGGAAGAAAGTGGGAGGATCACAACAGTTTAGAGAGCTCCAGTGCGTTCTTCTCTTCTTATTAATATAACTCCATGGAGTCATTCATGGGTTGGAGGCCCATTATGGCATTACCATTAACTTCAATGATTGATTGATTGTACTTTCTTCCCTCAAAAAAAAAAGATTGATTGTACTTTCAAAAAGAAACCTTCAATGATTGTTTGGATGTGCTGGCTTTGTAGTTTGGATAGTATTCATTGTAAGAGCTTTCTTATGTCTTACTTTCACTACTAGGAAAAGAGCTATAGATGAAATTGACACTAATGGCACACCAGAGAAGTGGTGCGCCACTACTATATACTAATGGCGCACCATGTGACGATGCGCCATTAGTGTGAAAGACACTAATGGCGCACCGGGCACAAGGTGCGCTACAAGTAACATTTTTTTTTCATTTTTACAAACATACTAATGGTGCATCCTAGCAAAGTGCGCCATTAATAGTTCTAACTAGTAATGGCGCACCAGCCATGGAGTGCGCCACTACTGTATTTTTTTACTCTGTTTTTTGCAAAACTACTAATGGCGCACCGTTGCAAAGTGCGCCATTACTAGTTTAAACTAGTAATGGCGCACTCTGCCACGGTGCGCCATTAGTATATATATATATTATTTTTTTACTTTGCAAGCTGGGCCGATAGCCCCCCAAAATGTTCCATATGTAGTTCGACGGTGTTGGCGGCAGCTTGACTCGCTGGTCACATTCTGGACAATAAGAATATCGAGACGGCTCCGGCGAGCGTCCTCTCGTGCCATGCTTGAACAAGACATCCCCTTGCCTGACGCACAACGTCTTCTCGCCATTGTCAAACCAAATGCTAGTCGGTACATTATTGTTGGTATAGTATGCGGTGAAGCTGTAGTGCAAATCCCAGCACAACTTTTTGTCGTCACTGTCAGCCCACTGGTCCTGCGGTGGCAGAGACATAACCCATAACTGAAGAGTCGGAGGGAAGCCGGGCACTTTTACGGCGAGGCATAACCGCCCGCTCATCTCGAAGGCCTTCATCAACAGATCCAAGGGATCATGTTCCAGGTTGACCCTCACCCCCGCTCCACCGCCGCCGACGAGCACCCCCCGCACCCTCCCCCGCTCCACTGCCGCCGACGAGCACCCCCCCGCACCCTCCCCCGCTCCACCGCCGCCGCCGATGATATTTTCAAATAACAAATTTGATGATAATTTTTTAAAAA
>NC_057800.1:16907155-16912143 GCF_018294505.1 Triticum aestivum
CGTCCACCAGGAGAGGAGGCCCCACGTCTAGCAGGAGAGGAGGCCAGCGACCTCCCCGCCGTCCAGCAGAAGAACAGGGTACGAATCCCTTTTCCGGTTGTGTCTTGCTGATTTTCTTCTTCATCTCCTCCAATCTCTGACGCGTTCTCATCTATAGCTGTATTGAGCTGTTGTGTTGTGTGAAGGAAGGACTTGGTTCAACTTGGATACAGAGAAGCTGCTGCTGTGGGTTCGACTTGTTTGGATTTGGTTCCCCTGTCACCAAGGTGACCACTTGTCTCGCCTCTCTCCCCCTCTGTACAAGTTCATGGCTATGGAGTGCTATGGTCGATGCTTGTCTCAGCTATATGCATTTGATTTCAGACTATATAGCTTGTATATGCAAAGTGCCTAGGGTTAAATAGGTCTGTACAGTAACACAAAGGTATGAAACCAATTGCATGCATTGAGAAATAGAGTATTAAAACAGAACTTGATGTGGTTTTCCACTTAGCTATCTGAATTGAGAAAAAACATAGCTTTTGGCGGTCTCTGAGGCAAAACTTGCTAATCCATATACAACTAATACTACTACTAGACAAGATACTACTCCATATACTACTAATACTACTACTGTATTTCATTTCAAAGTTGAAAATGCTGGTACTGAGATTTTCATTTCCAATGAGTGATGTTTTTCCTAGCAGTAGAGAAAACATAGCAACTTCTCTGATTTTATAAAGTTGTTCTTATATGGGTGAAACTTCACTTGTTTTTAGGCTAGTGCAGGGTGTTGCTTCTTCTGTATGGGCCAACTATGTCACAAATAAATTGTTCCTTCTTCTGTATTTGACAAGTAATGACTTGCAAAGATGATGATCATCTTGCTAGTTTGCTGGGTTTTGTCTCCGACCATTGTGTCGTGATGAATTTGCAGGTACCCCGAGAGGCCCTTGAGTTTGCCGAAATGTCGATTAACTTCCGTTCCGGTAAATTCGGGTACTCCATATGTTCTATTTTCAGCAAAGGTCATGCCAAAATTTTCCGTGAATTTTAGCATGACTTTGCTAAAAATAGGACATATGGGGTACTTGCGACTAATGCATGGGCCGGGGTATCTTAGTACTTAGTTAAGTAGGATCAACTGCCCTGCCATTCTTACTGCATTAAACCATAGGTGGCAATAGAGCCAAGTGATTAGGCCCAACTTAGAATTCTCCTTAGCATCGATAAACCCTAGATGATAAACCCAACATAGGTGGCAATAGAGCCAAGTGATTAGTGCCAAGTGATTAGGCCCAACCGAGGGTGCCTCGGCATCGATAAGCCCTAAATGATGAAAACTTAACTTGGCTTCTATAGGGTGACTCGATGTCGATGAGAACCTAAATGATGTACACTTAGGCTTTTAGGGTGCCTCGGCGTCGACAAAACCTAAATGATGAAAGCTTAGGCTTTTAGGGTGCCTCGACGTCGACAAACCCTAAATGATAAAACCTTGGCTTTTAGGGTGCCTCGGTGTCGATAAGAACCTAAATGATGAAAGCTTAGGCCTTTAGGGTGCCTCAGCATCGACAAACCCTAAATGATAAAAGCTTAGCTTTTAGGATGCCTCGGTGTCGACAAACCCTAAATGATGTAGTTTTGAATTATGAACGTAGGATATGTCGTCATCATCATCGGAGGACGAGAGTCTCCCGGGGGAGTGCTACTGGTGCCACGACGATCGAGGTATGTGCGACATGCCTCACCTGGACGATGATCGACGCTTCAGCATTAAGCTCGAGGAGACCTTCGAAGTTGAAATGGTACACAACAATGACAAGTGTTATTTTCATAATTAAGCATGACTTCAACTATTTCAACGTGTAATTTTCATCTTTTATAATTAGACGGTAGACCGCATAGCCCACAATTTCCAATACGATTGTGGGCACGGTCCAGGTGGTGTCCGTGGGCGATGAGGTCCTTGTCCTCGCAGATGCGGTGGTCAATGGTGGTGGTCAGGTCTCTGCTACTTTGTCGTACAGATCGGTGTCGACGATCACGGACTTGGCATTATGCGAGTAGGCTCGGCAATGGCTGTCGGTAGCCACGGGGTTGTGTCTCCCCTGGTCCATCGTGACTGCCTGTAGACACAGGCGTGGGCGCCTCTTACCGTGGAGGGGTCGATCCAGACTCAGTGGCTGATGCCGGGCTAAGAGTGAAACGAGATGCCTTTTACTCCTCCTACTATGCTGGGCACACCATGATGTCGATGGGTGGTGGTGTCCCGTATATGGATGCCGGGGCGGCGGTTTCAGATAGTGGTCCGCATGGTTGGCTCTCCGGCGGGCACCATGGTGGCGGTGGTGGTTTCCCACTTGATCGTGTGGGTAGCAAGAGGTGGAGCAGTGGGTGGCTCAGGCGTGCTCTCTGTAGTATCTAGAAGTGATCATGCCTTGATCCAGATCTACGGAGCTGTTGTCATCGTGCTTGTCCTGAAGACCTCGTTGTGGCACGGTGAAGCTGTCAAACGAAAGGTATGCGCTTTGTCGCCGACGACGGCTACGCTCGCGGACGCCGCTATCTTCTTGAAGATGTCGTCATGGGGCACCTCAGTGTGTCTGGGTTCCGGTTGAAAACCTATGTCCGATGTGGACTCGACAGCGGCGACGCTTGGCATCGTTCTCCCTTTTAGAGGTGTTTTCATGGAGCTTAGGTGTTCTAGGATGTAGTGTGGTGTTGTACTCAATTCTTCTTATGCCTTCTTATGATAGTGTTAGAATAAATCCGAGGTATACCGTTGATCATCCGAGGAACAAGTAATCACACGAGCACGACACCGAGATTTGTTAACGAGATTCACCATCATGGCTACATCCCCGGGGCCTGACTACGGGCGCTCCTCCCCATGATACCGCTACAATACCGCACCCCGGCCGCCCAGGCGCCGGCACACGCAGCCGGCTCCCCCCGCGTGCCCGTGCTATTATGTTGGCATAGGTTACATCGTGTGTCTACCCTCGCTATATATGAGAGGCTTAGGATACAAGTGTCCTATTAGGACACAACTCCTACCCTATCTACACACAGTCCAAAACCAAGTCCAACTGTAACCTACCTTGTATAATATTCGACACAACTCTAACAAACTCCACCTTGGCGAATATTCTCCACCACCTTGGATTCATCCATGCGTCGAACATCCATGTACATTGGACTTGAGATACGCCATGAGCCCCGCTGCTACTCCCAGACTCCATGTGACTCCACCTGCAACTGTAGTCCCTTCTCATCTTCTTCATAGTCAACACTCGAGTAAAATTAAGTTCCTCATTACTCTACCTTGTGCTTCCAACTTCCGGAGAATCCAATCCGTTCAATGTCATCACACACTGATCACTGTCTGCGTGAAAGTGAACAACTACATACTGGACGCCACATATTAGAGTTACCCGAACTCAATGTCACCACTCTTTCCTGACCGTCTATCTAAAACTTGAAGGAATTTCACCGTCGCCCTGTGTCACCCTGAGTAAAATTCACATTTGTCTCATCCTTTTTCCGGATAGTCTCTGACATGTCCCACCGCTATAGCACTCCGCCTCCTTCTTTCTTGTCATCCGCACTTTGCCATGTGCACTGAACACCACAGAATATACGGCCATGTACTCTCTCTGTTTTGACAATTCCAGACTTCCCGCCACTTTCTCAGATTCTCCATGGTCAACTCCTGTCCATCAACCGGCACCGATAGACCCAGTCACCAACTCGAATCTGGTACTCGTCAACACTGATGCAGCACCCCCTGCACAATTTGTCTGACCACATGTCTGACCACCAGTGCCTTGGCCTATCGCTGTGTCCCGTGCTTACTGCACGCATCGCCGCTATCATCGCGTCGAGCCTCTGCTGTCCTGGTCGAGTCTCCCGGGTAGCTAGCCCATACCGCCTCAACCCCCACTACAGAGAACCACCGATCATCACTGATCGATGCTGAGTATCACGTCTCCATCAGACCACTGGTACCCAGTCTGATCCACGTGTCTCTCGCTATCCCACTGAAATAGGCTTCGACTCTCCGAATTCTTACGCCGTAGTCCCTCCATCAGCACAGAGTGAAGTCGTCCATCAGACTCCAACTCCACCTTCAACATGACTCCATGGTGGTTGTACGTGCCACCCTCCTGCGCCCTGTCGACTTCAAGCTCTCCTGTGCGCACCATCTTGAATCAACCCCGCGCCATAGTCTGTCGAAGCCGCACAAGCCCTTAGGCCTGCGCCACATGTTTCCATGCTCCAGAAGTCGGTCACCATCAGCATCACGCTCCTATGTCGTCATCGCCGAAATCACCGCCGTCTTCTGCTTTGACCAACATCCATGTCAGTCCATCAGACTGTTGGGGAACATAGTAATTTCTAAAAATTTCCTACGCACACGCAAGATCATGGTGATGCATAGCAACGAGAGGGGAGAGTGTTATCTACGTACCCTCGTAGACCGAAAGCGGAAGCGTTATAACAACACGG
Source organism: Triticum aestivum (assembly GCF_018294505.1). Classification (NCBI taxonomy): domain Eukaryota; kingdom Viridiplantae; phylum Streptophyta; class Magnoliopsida; order Poales; family Poaceae; genus Triticum; species Triticum aestivum. The sequence continues at coordinate 16,911,647 of NC_057800.1, forward strand.
TTGATGTAGTCGTACGTCTTCACGGCCCGACCGATCAAGCACCGAAACTAAGGCACCTCCGAGTTCTACCACATGTTCAGCTCGATGACGATCCCCGGACTCCGATCCAGCAAAGTGTCGGGGAAGAGTTCTGTCAGCACGACGGCGTGGTGACGATCTTGATGTTCTACCGTCGCAGAGCTTCGCCTAAGCACCGCTACAATATTATCGAGGAGTATGGTGGAGGGGGGAACTGCACACGACTAAGAGAACGATCACGAAGATCAACTTGTGTATCTAGAGGTGCCCCCTGCCCCCGTATATAAAGGAGCAAGGGGGGTGCGGCCGACCCTAGGAGGAGGCGCGCCGGAGGAGTCCTACTCCTACTGGGAGTAGGACTCCCCCCCTTTCCCTAGTTGGATTAGGACTTGGGGGGGAAGGAAGAGAGGGGGAAAAGGAAAGGGGGGCGCCGCCCCCCTTCCTTGTCCAATTCGGACTTGGGAGGGGAGGGGCGCGCG
>NC_057800.1:16912372-16920271 GCF_018294505.1 Triticum aestivum
GTTCCGGTAACCTCCCTGTACTCCGGTAAAATGCCGATTTCACCCGGAACACTTCCGATGTCCAAACATAGGCTTCCAATATATCAATCTTCATGTCCCGACCATTTCGAGACTCCTCGTCATGTCCGTGATCACATCCGGTATTCCGAACAAACTTCGGTACATCAAAACTCATAAACTCATAATATAATTGTCATCGAAACCTTAAGCGTGCGAACCCTACGGGTTCGAGAACAATGTAGACATGACCGAGACACGTCTCCGGTCAATAACTAATAGCGGAACCTGGATGCTCATATTGGCTCCTACATATTCTACGAAGATCTTTATCGGTCAGACCGCATAACAACATACGTTGTTCCCTTTGTCATCGGTATGTTACTTGCCCGAGATTCGATCGTCGGTATCTCAATACCTAGTTCAATCTCGTTACTGGCAAGTCTCTTTACTCGTTCCATAATACATCATCTCGCAACTAACTCATTAGTTGCAATGCTTGCAAGGCTTATGTGATGTGCATTACCGAGAGGGCCCAGAGATACCTCTCCGACAATCGGAGTGACATAATCTCGAAATACGCCAACCCAACATGTACCTTTGGAGATACCTGTAGAGCTCCTTTATAATCACCCAGTTACGTTGTGAAGTTTGGTAGCACACAAATTGTTCCTCCAGTAAACGGGAGTTGCATAATCTCATAGTCATAGGAACATGTATAAGTCATGAAGAAAGCAATAGCGACATACTAAACGATCGAGTGCTAAGCTAAAGGAATGGGTCAAGTCAATCACATCATTCTCCTAATGATGTGATCCCGTTAATCAAATAACAACTCTTAGTCTTTGGTTAGGAAACATAACCATCTTTGATTAACGAGCTAGTCAAGTAGAGGCATACTAGTGACACTCTGTTTGTCTATGTATTCACACATGTATTATGTTTCCGGTTAATACAATTCTAGCATGAATAATAAACATTTATCATGAAATAAGGAAATAAATAGTAACTTTATAATTGCCTCTAGGGCATATTTCCTTCAGTCTCCCACTTGCACTAGAGTCAATAATCTAGTTCACATTGCCATGTGATTTAACACCAATAGTTCACATCATTATGTGACCAACACTCAAAGGGTTTACTAGAGTCAATAATCTAGTTCACATCGCTATGTGATTAACACCCAAAGAGTACTAAGGTGTGATCATGTTTTGCCTGTGAGAGAAGTTTAGTCAACAGGTCTGCCATATTCAGATCCTTATGTATTTTGCAAATTTCTATGTCAACAATGCTCTGCACGGAGCTACTCTAGCTAATTGCTCCCACTTTCAATATGCATCCAGATTGAGACTTAGAATCATCTGGATCAGTGTCAAAGTTTGCATCAACGTAACCCTTTACGACGAACCTTTTGTCACCTCCATAATCGAGAAACATATCCTTATTCCACTAAGGATAATTTTGACCGCTGTCCAGTGATCTACTCCTAGATCACTATTGTACTCCCTTGCTAACATCAGTGTAGGGTATACAATAGATCTGGTACACAGCATGGCATACTTTATAGAACCTATGGCTGAGGCATAGGGAATGACTTTCACTCTCTTTCTATCTTCTGCCGTGGTCGGGTTTTGAGTCTTACTCAATTTCACACCTTGTAACACAGGCAAGAACTCTTTCTTTGATTGTTCCATTTTGAACTACTTCAAAATCTTTTCAAGGTATGTACTCATTGAAACAACTTATCAAGCGTCTTCATCTATCTCTATAGATCTTGATGCTCAATATGTAAGAAGCTTCACCGAGGTTTTCTTTGAAAAAATCCTTTCAAACACTCCTTTATGCTTTGCAGAATAATTCTACATTATTTCCATCAACAATATGTCATTCACATATACTTATCAGGAATGCTCTAGTGCTCCCACTCACTTTCTTGTAAATACAGGCTTCACCGCAAGTCTGTTTAAAACTATATGCTTTGATCAACTTATCAAAGCATATATTTCAACCCCGAGATGCTTGCACCAGTCCATAGATGGATCGCTGGAGCTTGCATATTTAGTTAACACCTTTAGGATCGACAAAACCTTCTAGTTGCATCGTATACAACTCTTCTTTAATAAATCCATTAAGGAATGCAGTTTTGTTTATCCATTTGCGAGATTTCATAAAATGCGACAATTGCTAACATGATTCGGACAGACTTAAGCATAGATACGAGTGATAAACTCTCATCGTAGTCAACACCTTGAACTTGTGGAAAATATTTTTGCGACAATTCTAGCTTTGTAGATAGTAACACTACTATCAGCGTCCGTCTTCCTCTTAAAGATCCATTTATTTTCTATGGCTTGCCGATCATCGGGCAAATCCGTCAAAGTCCATACTTTGTTCTCATACATGGATCATATCTCAGATTTCATGGCCTCAAACCATTTCGCAGAATCTGGGCTCATCATCGCTTCCTCATAGTTCGCAAGTTCGTCATGGTCTAGTAACATGACTTCCAGAACAGGATTACCGTACCACTCTGGTGTGGATCTCACTTTGGTTTACCTACGAGATTCGGTAGTAACTTGATCTGAAGTTACATGATCATCATCATTAGCTTCCTCACTAATTGGTGTAGTAGTCACAAGAACAGATTTCTGTGATGAACTACTTTCCAATAAGGGAGAAGGTACAATTACCTTATCAAGTTTTCTACTTTTTTCCCACTCACTTCTTTCGAGAGAAACTCCTTCTCTGGAAAGGATCCATTCTCAGTAACGAATATCTTGCATTCGGATCTGTGATAGAAGGTGTACCCAACATTTTCTTTTGGGTATCCTATGAAGACGCACTTCTCCGATTTGGGTTTGAGCTTATCAGGATGAAACTTTTTCATATAAGCATCGCAACCCCAAAATTTAAGAAACGACAACTTTGGTTTCTTGCCAAACCACAGTTCATACGGTGCCGTCTCAACGGATTTAGATGGTGGCCTTTTTAACATGAATGCAGCTGTCTCTAATGCATAACCCCAAAACTATAGTGCTAAATCGGTAAGAAACATCATAGATTGCACTATATCCAATAAAGTACGGTTATGACGTTCGGACACACCATTACGTTGTGGTGTTCCAGGTGGCATGAATTTGTGACACTATTCCACATTGTTTTAATTGAAGACCAAACTCGTAACTCAAATATTCGTCTCCGCGATCAGATCGTGGAAACCTTATCTTCTTGTCACGATGATTTTCCACTTCACTCTGAAATTCTTTGAACTGTTCAAATATTTCAGACTTATGTTTCATCAAGTAGATATACCCATATCTACTTAAATCATCTGTGAAGGTCAGAACGATACCCGCCGAGAGCCTCAACACTCATCGGATCGCATACATCAGTAAGTTTTATTTCCAATAAGTCAGTTGCTCGCTCCATTGTTCCGGAGAATGGCGTTTTAGTCATCTTGCCCATGAGGCATGGTTCGCAAGCATCAAGTGATTCATAATCAAGTGATTCCAAAAACCCATCAGCATGGAGTTTCTTCATGCGCTTTACACCAATATGACCTAAACGGCAGTGCCACAAATAAGTTGCACTATCATTATTCACTACAAGAAATATGTCAACTTATGACCTTCTGTCAGTGACCCTCGAAGAATTGGTCATAAATTTATGACCATTTTAGACCAATTGGTCAAAAGCTGTTCAGGGGGCTCCAAACCCTAAACCATTGCGACCATTTTGGTCAGAAAGGTCGTTACACGAAATGGTCACAAAGCCAATAGTGCTAGTCTGCTGCCTTTTTTCTAGTTGTTAATGACCAATATAGATGGTCATAGCCTTGTAGATTGTGGTGGGTTGTGATGACTAGGCGCCATCTCATCAGTTTTGCCTATGTGTCATGTCCATGTGGCAGTTTTTGCCCTAGGTTGTGAAGCAACCTATATTTCTATCATTCCCAAAATTTCCAAAAAAATCTCATAAATTCTTTGGGGCATATCTTCATCAAATATGTAAAAATCCTTCCTTGCCTAGTTCAAAACTAATTCAAGAATATTCATTTTCCTATTCTGTTCACAACAACACTTTATGAAGGAAGTGTTATTTATATATTCTTGATTGCCCTCGGAATTTTTGGGCACTCTTTCCTATCCAAATCATTACCGCATGACAAAATTCAGCTCCATTTGCCTAGCAAATCTTCCTCGGCAAATTTCCAAAGTTTTTGTCCACCTAGAAGCATTGTGAAGGAAGTACCTTTTTTATATCTCTAAATGACATGGAATTTATGCAGTTCCTTCATATGCCCAAATTATCACCCTCCTCCAAATTGCAGCTCAGTCAAGTCATCTATGTGAGCCCAGGTTCAATTTATATTTTATGGCCAAATTGGCACGTTGCAAAGCAAGTGTTATATAGACCCCTCCTATTACCCTCAAACTTTTCGGGCACTCTTCCATACCCAAATCATTGCCAGATGATAATATTCAGCTCAATTTTCGTAGTAAATCTTTCTCGGGAAATTTCCAAAGTTTCTACCTCGAGAGAAGCTTTGTGAAGTAAGTACTAGCTAGGCTTACCCAAATGATCTGAAAATTTGCCAGCGCATGACCATACTTAAGTAACTTACCTACACCAATTTTGAGCTCATTTCATTCATCCAATCTCTCTCACTAGTTTTCCCAAGTTTCTATCCATAGAAGAGCATTGTGAAGGAAGTACTACCTTGGCATGTACAAATGGTATCAATTTTCTGCAATGCTTTCCTATGCCCAAATAACCATCCTCCACAAAATTTCAGCTCACTCCATTCATTATTTTGAGCCCAGCTTCAACATTCATATTTTTGTCCAACGTGGTACTTTGCAAAGCAAGTACCACCTAGGATCCTCCTTTTGAGCTAAAAATTTGTGAAGACATTCTCCTTAGTGGATGATCATCCTCAGCCAAAACTCACGCCCATTGGCCATGTGCATTTCCCGTACCGCTAATCAAACACTTGGTTGCTAATTCATGTTTGAGCATCGATCGGTCTCCTCGTGAGAATCTTATGTTCTAATTTTCTTCCTAGCACCAATCTGGGAAGTGCCCAACCCACTAGACATGCCTAGGCCACCCAGAACACATGGCAACATTACAGTCACGCGGTGACCATGCGACGGGCATGCGAGTTTACGCGCTCTAGAGTTGGGGCCCTCGGCCACCGCCCAAACCTCGACGTATCGCCACCAAACCATGTATTTATGATTAAATAGGTCCTTATGTAACTAGAAATGATTTTTGGAAAAAATAAATAGCAAACTATGAGGCAGCTGCAGTTCAAATTTGACCCGCTTCCAACTGAATCGGCGGAAATTTGTCTTTTTCACGAGACGTGAATCAAAAATTTTTACTCCCAACCATTTTGTCAATTGTTCATTAAATATGGCCTAGTATTTTATAAAAATGATTTGGTCCAATTTTGCAACAATTATTTGGTAGTTCCTTCACAAAAAAACCTCCTTTCGGGCTCTCAAAAAATGGAAAATGGTTTTTTCGTCCAACGAAAATGAAAACTTCCTTAGGCAACATTGTTTGCCATTCCAATATGAACCCTTGTGCACAATATGAGATCATTTGAACAAACTATGCCATGAATGTGGCCATAAGATTGATCATTTGGCTTGAAAGCCATTGATCTCCACACGTGATAGCTCGTTTCTGAGAACACTTTTTTAAAATAATTGCCGTATTATAAGTTTGTTATTTTTCCTGGGAACTTGGTCACATATAATGACACAATGCGAAGGTTTCCCAATTTTTTGATTTTTTTTTTGAATTTTTTATGCCCATTTCAAAATGTGGTCAAAACGGCGGGAATGACAGTTCCTAGCTAGTGGTTAAATCTTGGAATTTTTTTTTGGTGTTTCTATGATCAAATAGATACCTATTTACCTAGAAATGATTTTTGGAAAAAATAAAAAGCAAACTATGAGGCAGCTGCAGTTCAAATTTGACCCGCTTCCAGCTGAATTGACGGGAATTTGTCTTTTTCACCAGAGGTGGATCAAAAAATTTGACACCCAACCATTTTGTCAATTGTGCATTAAATATGGCCTAGTATTTTATAAAATTGATTAGGTCAAATTTTGCAACAAATATATGGTAGGTCCTTCACAAAAAAATCATTTCAGGCACTCAGAAAATGGTTTTTTTGTCCAAAGAAAATGAAAACTTCCTTAGGCAACATTGTTTGCCATTCCAATATGCTCCCTTGTGCATAATATGAGATCATTTGAACAAACTATGCTATGAATGTGGCCATAAGATTGATCATTTGGCTTGAAAGCCATGAATCTTCACACTTGATAGCTCATTTCTGAGAACACTTTTTAAAATAATTACCATATTACAAGTTTATTATTTTTCCTGGAAACTTGGTCACATATAATGACACAATGCTAAGGTTTTCCAATTTTTTGATTTTTTTTGAATTTTTTATGCCCGTTTCAAAATGCGGTCAAAACGGCGGGATTAAATCTTGGAAAACTTTTGGTGTTTCTCTGATTAAATAGATACTTACGTACCTAGCTAGTGGTTGAATCTTGGAAAACTTTTGGTGTTTCTCTGATTAAATAGATACTTACGTACCTAGAAATGATTTTTGGAAAAAAATAAATAGCAAACTATGAGGCAGCTGCAGTTCAAATTTGACCCGCTTCCAGCTGAATCGGCGGGAATTTGTGTGTGTCACCAGAGGTGGATCAAAACTTTTGACACCCAACAATTTTGTCAATTGTGCATTAAATATTTCCTGATATTTTATAAAAATGATTTGGTATAATTTTGCAACAAATATATGGTAGGTCCTTCACAAAAAAACCTCCTTTCGAGCACTCGAAAAATGGAAAATGAATTTTCCGTGCAACGAAAATGAAAACTTTCTTAGGCAACATTGTTTGCCATTCCAATATGCACCCTTGTGCACAATATGAGATCATTTGAACAAACTATGCCATGAATGTGGCCATAAGATTGATCATTTGGCTTGAAAGCCATTGATCTCCACACGTGATAGCTCGTTTCTGAGAACACTTTTTTAAAATAATTGTCATATTACAAGTTTATTATTTTTCCTGGAAACTTGGTCACATATGATGACACAATGCGAAGGTTTTCCAATTTTTTGATTTTTTTTGAATTTTTTATGCCCGTTTCAAAATGCGGTCAAAACAGCGGGAATGACCGTTCCTAGCTAGTGGTTGAATCTTGGAATTTTTTTGGTGTTTCTCCGATAAAATAGATACTTATGTACCTAGAAATGATTTTTAGAAAAAATAAAGAGCAAACTAGAAGGCAGCTACAGTTCAAATTGGACCCGCTTCCATCTGAACCAGCGAAAATTTGTCTTTTTCACGAGAGGTGGATCAAAACTTTTTACACCCAACCATTTGGTCAATTGTGCATGAAATATGACCTAGTATTTTAGAAAAATGATTCGGTCCAATTTTGCAACAAATATATTATAGGTTCTTCACAAAAAAACCTCCTTTTGGGCACTCGAAAAATGGAAAATGGTTTTTTCGTCCAAAGAAAATGAAAACTCCCTTTGTCAATATTGTTTGCCATTCCAAGATGCAAACTTGTGCGAAATATGGAATCATTTGAACAAATATTTGATAGGACTTTCACAAAAATACTCATTTTTGAGCACTGAAAAATGGAATGAATTTTTTTATCTTGAATCGATCACGACCAATTTATATTGGTCATAAGGTCATCAAATGGTTTTCTGCATTCTGATTGGACCATGAGCATATCACGCAGATCATGCATCAACCACCGTCGGATGCTTCCGGATCCAACGGCCCAAACCCACCCGAGCCGAAACCCTAGGTCTGTCCTGATGGACATTTTCCACCCACCCCC
>NC_057800.1:16920592-16934434 GCF_018294505.1 Triticum aestivum
GCGAACCCTAGCCCCTCTCTCCCCCGCACACCACTCCTCCTCCCTTCCAGATCACAGCCGCCACCTCCTCCTTTCTAGATTGCCACCGCCACCGTCCTTCCCTCTCCGCCTCGCCTCTGTCTCCCACCGTCTCCCCTCTCCCTCCCTCAGATCCGCCGCCGTCCGCCTCCGCGTGGCCTCCACCTCCACCTCCAGCCCCACCGCACACCACTCCTTTCTCTCCCCGCGTGACGAACCCTAACGCTCAGATCCAGATCCCTCCCATCGCCGCCACCCACCTCCCCCATGTCCCTCACCTCGCCGCCGGCCACGACCTTGGCTCTCCCCTCCCCTCCCTCATCAGACGAGAACCCCGAGGGCGTGCTGTCCGGCGAGTGGCCCGACAACTTCTCCCTCGCCAGCTACGACGACCTCCGCCAGTACCTCGAGTCCCAGATCGTCTCCACCGACAAGGTCCGTCCGTCGCTCGCTCGCCTTCTTGCCAGATGCGTTCTTTTCACCTTTTTTTGGCTGGATCTAATGGGTTTCTGGCAGTTCCGTCGCGACTGCATCGAATTGAATCTGGTTCGGTTGGTCTGCTGCAGATGAGCCCCACGGCGAAGCTCGGGGAGGTGATGTCGCGCCCGGTGGAGGTGGCCACGCCGGACCAGAAGCTGGCCGAGATCGACGCCCTCTTCGTCACCCAGTCCGGCCTGCCCGTCGTCGATGGCGAGGGCAGGTGCATCGGGGTCGTCTCCAAGAAGGACAAGGCCAGGGCCTCCAATGGGGTGAGTCTGTGCTCTTCAACCAATTGTATCTCGAACCATCATTTGTTAGAATATATGTCTAATCTGACATAAGGCATGGATTGGGAATTGTTCCTGTCTTGTTTGATTTGTCTGAACATGGATTTATGTCAAAGTCAAATTCAGTTGTATGCTCCACCCACTGTTAGATTTACAGTACCACTAGCTGCACTTTCAGTTCATACTGAATGCTGAAGCACAAAATATAATCAAATTTAGGCAAACAATAACATGTTGAGGTCCCCTGAGGTTGGTACCTGAATATTCAGGGATTGGACTAGATGGCATGCACTTCAAAGAATAACCTCGAATGCACAGAACATTTGGGGGCGGAAAGAAAATGGTGCCTGCTGAAGCACAAATTGTATAACTAAAAGAATTTAACCATTAACATGTTCAAGTCCTGTAAGGTGGTACCACAACATTTAGGGGTTGAATTAGATGGTGTGAACTTTCAAAGATAACCTCAAGTGCGTAAAAACATCTACCCTGAATTTTGCATCGAACATGCTGAATATTACTGATGTCCATTGGGGAGCAGTTACCTATATATGAACCAGCCTGCAAGTGAGGAATAACAAAAGTTTAACCCCATAGAAAATTTTGTCTCGATTGTTTTTACAGGTTAAGAAAATAAATATCAGTTAACTAGTTAAATATCGAGATGCAAATTGAGTATGTATGAACTGATCTTCGACGGTTAGTTTTTAACACATTATTGTATTCCAGGACCTATTTAATTGTAGTCTAAATCATCACTAAACGGTGACATGTGTGTTAGAAACATCCCTAATAAAGGCCGCTGCTTCTAAGACTCTCGCCTTACTTCTAATAATCTTTGGTTTGGCTTTGATATGACCTCATGTGCACTAAACTATACTAGAGAATAATGTGAGATTTTTTTTGTAAGTTTCTGAGATTCAGTCTATAAGCATTTTTTGGTGACGTTGATCCATCCTTGCCTGTTCTTATGATGCAGTTGGACTAAACCATTGGAGAAGTCATGTCCTCTCCTGCTGTAACTCTGACTCTAGAGAAGACTGTCTTGGGTAACTTTTGCTTCCCTCTACACTACAGCCCTACAGCTCTACAACATAATAGCTACTGTAATAAAGAAATGTAATGTATTTTCAGTAAGATGTGCTAATGTGTTTTTTTAAGCTTGTTTCATGAGAAGAAGCTGCTGCACTAATGCTCAAGCACAAAGTTCACAGGATACCAGTTGTGAATGAACAACAGCAAGTGATCGGTAAGAGTTGGCAAATCCCTTTGATTGCCATTTCTGAAAAATAATAATTAGATGCAGCAATTTACTTAATATGATTACCATAAATGCCACTCGATGCAGTGTAGTTTAAAAAGAAAAGTTTGCCGCTATGTAGAACCATTGGTTTTAGCTGTTTGCATTTGGATAGTAGGGTAAAGATGTCGGGTACCTGCTGGTTAGATGGTAACTGAGTGATGCTCTTATGAAATAATGCATTTTAGTTTTCTTTCTACCTTATCAAGACTTGTATTTCTTGGACATTCTACTACTAGTATAATCTACATTCCCAGTTATCTTATGAAATAATGGTAACATGTTTGATGTTATGCTGATGAGGAGTTGAACTTCATTTTTTCCAGGTTCTTCTTTGGTGTATCAGGCCTGGTGTAATTTGTTTTCAAAAGTGAGCTTGTTGTACAGTCCAATTCATCTGGGAAAATTAACTTATGGAGAGTTCTTCGTGATGTTGCTTGCATATATTTCTTTTGTCTAACAAACTGGATGCTTAAATTTTGGATATAAACATTGAGTAGGTGCTAAAATGATTTGCTAATAATAGTTTCCAACTTGCTTTTAGCAGAACTACATAACTATAAAAATACATCAAAACTATTATAGCTCAATCAATTTGCATATTTTAATTATGTGTACTCAAAATTGAAACTGTTATCAGAATTGTGATATTGTGCATTGGCTTGCTGAACCCTTGTGCTGGCTAGAAATGCAGAATTGTGATATTGTGCTGGGAGCACTCTTGCTACAGTCATTAGCTCATAAGCATCATACCATATGTTTTCTTATAAGCAAACTATATTGATGGTTGCAAGATAAGTTAAAATATACTAGTGCTACCTTGAAATGTCAAATACATGTTCGCTCTCAGCTGGGATATTGGATTGTACTTAGTCATGTGACTCGTTCATGTTCGCGCTGCTTGTTAAGTGATTACCTTTATGTACTTGCTACAAGTAAGATGGTCAATACATGCTTGTTTTGTATCTATTCGAGAACAGTTTGCTTGGTCGCCTGATGCTTGATGCATGTATAATGTGACTCACACATCATGAAATCTGAATAACTTTGACATAGTTGCTCTGTTATCTTGCACTTGGTTGATACTCGTCATTTTCCCTTCCCAAATATATCTCAGTTTTGTTGTTATGAGAATGCTATATGCATGGTTTCTTATTAGATCTCAAATTTTGCAGCTATTTTTCATTGTTAGGAGAGCTCCTCCCCATTCCTTCTTCTCTGATGTAGCTCCTGCATGGCCTTGGCCATGATTTGGGTTGGACGTGGGGCTGTACTAGTTGCTGCTAGATGTTGTAACCAAGCATCAACTCCTACTGGAGCTCTCTGGTGATAAATTCATGTGGTTCTAGGGTCTGTCAGTAGCTGCCCACGTGTACTTGCTTTACATATGTGCCCCTGTGATGCTCTGGTGATATGGAGTGGCTGATATCAAAATCATGGTGGTGTTGATGCTTATCTTGCGTGTCTCTGGTGGTGGTGGTGTTGACAACAGTTACACACCTAGCTTGTAACTAATATCATTACTGCTAATTTACCTCAAGTTAGTCTGAACATGGTTGAAATGAGCGCTGCTAATTTTGATGTCTAATATCAATTTTTACCCCAAGTCCTTAAGTAATTATTTTCATTACATCAAAGTTAGCTGAGAATATTGACTAGAATATTTTATGTATGACATGATGCATGTACACATACGGTTGAGAAAATACCGAGCTGCAGTGGAACAACCTGGAGTTAGAGAACTTCCAGGACAAGATCAACGAGGTGACCGGCGTTATGGTGGCTATGTACGGCGGCGACCACAAGTTCTTCGGTGAGCTGGCAGTGTCCATATTGTGTGATATATGATGCTGCTCCGTTGTGCATCTCTCTTTTCTTGTGTGTTGCATCATTGTTGCTTGATAGAGTAAATGATTTCAGTTTTGGTTGTGTCCAATATTTACTATGTACCATGCTTAGTGTTTACTAAACTGAGGCATTTGGCATTGGAATTTAGGCATTTATGTATAATTTTAGTTTTGGATGTGTCCAATGCAAACATTGCTGTCAACTGTCAAGTTGATTTTAAAATGTCTCGTTAACTTCATTATTCTGTTATTTATTGTTAAATATGCTGTTAGATTTACTTCTATTTTGTTCCTAAACATTTTGTTCTGTAACATGCAGATGCTGGGCTTTCATGTTTCTTCGTGAGCATCAGGACAAAGAAGTCGGAGGAAGCATAGTTCTAACATTGCTGTCAAGTGTCAAGTTTTGCATTAATGAAGCCCTTTATGCTGCTCCTATTTGTATGTGTGTATGATGTAGCAGAACCTGGCTCATGTGATTGTACACTTGTGGAGCTTGTTATCTGATTGTAAACTTGATGCTGATCACATTTGTATGTGTGTTATATGATGTAGCACTTTGATGGTTGATAATATTTGAAGTATTTCGTGTGTTTTCTGTGTGCCAATTTCAATACCAGGTATTTATTTGCGTGAAATAAAAAATGAAGAATATTGCCCTGATGGCTAGGACCCAGTACTAGAACCTGACAATGGGGACCCACCTGACTAGTGAACCCAATTTATAAAAAAAGAAAAAAAATGAAACTGTTGAGACAAAAAGGCCATGGGCCAAAAATAAAAAGGCTGCAATGTTGGGCTTGGTCCATGAAGCTGACAAAAAATTCATAGAAAACATATAAATGGGCTGAATTAATGGGCTCGGCCCATATAAACACTGAATTGGACCGGGCTGAATCTTGTGCCACGTCAGATTGCCACGCTGGATGCCTACGTGGCTTGGGGACGTTGCTAGTGACCAAAACGCCACAGTAGACGTATTTTGGTCATAAACGTTTGCGACTATTCCAAAAGAAAGGTCGCTATAGTTAGTTTACGACGCCCAGCTTTTAACCTTATGTTTTTGGTCACAAAAAGGTCATAAATGGAAATTTGTGACCTTTCAGTGACCAATAGTGGTGGTCATAAGTTGACATATTTCTTGTAGTGATTAACTTTGCATCTTTTGATTTCCATATTATGAATATGTGTATCACTACGATCGAGATCCAACGAACCATTTTCATTGGGTGTGTAACCATATAAGGTTTTATTCATGTAAAAAGAACAACAATTTATTCTCTTACTTAAATGAATAACCGTATTGCAATAAACATGATCAGATCATATTTATGCTCAACGCAAACACCAAATAACACTTATTTAGGTTCAACACTAATCCCGAAAGTATAGGGAGTGTGCTATGATGATCATATCAATCTTGGAACTACTTCAAACACACATCGTCACCTTACCCTTAACTAGTCTCTGTTCATTCTGCAACCCCTGATTCAAGTTACTAATCTTAGCAACTGAACTAGTACCAAATATTGAGGGGTTGCTATGAACACTAGTAAACTACACATCAATAACATGTATATCAAATATACCTTTGTTTACTTTACCATCCTTTCTTATCCGCCAAATACTTGGGTAGTTCCTCTTCTAGTGACCAGTCCCTTTGCAGTAGAAGCACTTAGTCTCAGGCTTAGGACCAGACTTGGGCTTCTTCACTTGAGCAGCAACTTGCTTGCCATTCTTCTTGAAGTTCCCCCTTTTTTTCCTTTGCCCTTTTCTTGAAACTAGTGGTCTCGTCAACCATCAACACTTGATGTTTTTCTTGATTTCTACCTTCGTCAATTTCAGCATTACGAAGAGCTTGGGAATCGTTTCCATTATCCCTTGCATATCATAGTTCATCGCGAAGTTCTACTAACTTGGTGATGGTGACTAGAGAATTCTGTCGATCACTATTTTATCTGGAAGATTAACTCCCAGTTGATTCAAGCGATTGTAGTACCCAGACAATCTGAGCACATGCTCACTAGTTGAGCGATTCTCCTCCATCTTTTAGCTATAGAACTTGTTGGAGACTTCATATCTCTCAACTCGGCTATTTTCTTGAAATATTAACTTCAACTCTTGGAACATCTCATATGGTCCATGACGTTCAAAATGTCTTTGAAGTCCCGATTCTAAGCCGTTAAGCATGATGCACTAAACTATCAAGTAGTCTTCATATTGAGCTAGCCAAATGTTCATAACGTCTGCATCTGCTCCTGCAATAGGTCTATCACCTAGCGGTGCATCAAGGACATAATTCTTCTATGCAGCAATGAGGATAAACCTCAGATCACGGATCCAATCCGCATCATTGCTACTAATATCTTTCAACACAATTTTCTCTAGGAACATATCAAAATAAACAAATGAAAGCAACAACGCGAGCTATTGATCTACAACATAATTTCCCCGCAAAAAAAAGATCTACAACATAATTTGCAAAATACTACCAGGACTAAGTTCATAATAAATTTAAGTTCAATTAATCATATTACTTAAGAACTCCCACTTAGATAGACATCCCTCTAATCATCTAAGTGATCACGTGATCGAAATCAACTAAACCATGTCCGATCATCACGTGAGATGGAGTAGTTTTCAATGGTGAACATCACTATGTTGATCATATCTACTATATGATTCACGCTCGACCTTTCGGTCTCCAGTGTTCCGAGGCCATATCTGTATATGCTAGGCTCGTCAAGTTTAACCTGAGTATTCCGCGTGTGCAACTGTTTTGCACCCGTTGTATTTGAACGTAGAGCCTATCACACCTGATCATCACGTGGTGTCTCAGCATGAAGAACTTTCGCAACGGTGCATACTCAGAGAGAACACTTATACCTTGAAATTTAGTGAGAGATCATCTTATAAAGCTACTGTCGAACTAAGCAAAATAAGATGTATAAAAGATAAACATCATATGCAATCAAAATATGTGACATGATATGGCCATGATCATCTTGCGCCTTTGATCTCCATCTCCAAAGTACTGTCATGATCTCTATCATCACCGGCATGACACCATGATCTCCATCATCTTGATCTATATCAATGTGTCGTTACATGGTCGTCTCGCCAACAATTGCTCTTGCAACTATTGCTATCGCATATCAATAAAGTAAAGAAATTATTTCGCGCTTGCATCTTATGCAATAGAGAGACAACCATAAGGATTTTGCCAGTTGCCGATAACTTCAACAAAACATGATCATCTCATACAACAACTTATATCTCATCACATCTTGACCATATCACATCACAACATGCCCTGCAAAAACAAGTTAGACGTCCTGTACTTTGTTGTTGCAAGTTTTACGTGGCTGCTACGGGCTTAAGCAAGAACCAATCTTACCTACGCATCAAAAACCACAACGATAGTTTGATAAGTTGGTGCTGTTTTAACCTTCGCAAGGACCGGGCGCAGCCACACTCGGTTCAACTAAAGTTGGAGAAACTGACACCCGCCAGCCACCTGTGTGCAAAGCACGTCGGTAGAACCAGTCTCGCATAAGCGTACGCGTAATGTCGGTCCGGGCCGCTTCATCCAACAACACCGCCGAACCAAAGTATGACATGCTGGTAAGCAGTATGACTTATATCGCCCACAACTCACTTGTGTTCTACTCGTGCACAACATCAACACATAAAACCTGTCTCGGATGCCATTGTTGGGGAACGTAGTAATTTCAAAAAATTTCCTACGCACACGCAAGATCATGGTGATGCATAGCAACGAGAGGGGAGAGTGTTGTCTGCGTACCCTCGTAGACCAAAAGCGGAAGCGTTATAAGAACGCGGTTGATGTAGTCGTACGTCTTCCTGGCCCGACCGATCAAGCACCGAAACTATGGCACCTCCGAGTTCTAGCACACGTTCAGCTCGATGACGATCCCCGGACTCCGATCCAACAAAGTGTCGGGGAAGAGTTCCGTCAGCACGACGGCGTGGTGACGATCTTGATGTTCTACCGTCGCAGGGCTTCGCCTAAGCACCGCTACAATATTATCAAGGAGTATGGTGGAGGGGGGCACCACACACGGGTAAGAGAACGATCACGAAGATCAACTTGTGTGTCTAGAGGTGCCCCCCTGCCCCCGTATATAAAGGAGCAAGGGGGGGTGCGGCCGGCCCTAGGAGGAGGCGCGCTGGAGGAGTCCTACTCCTACCGGGAGTAGGACTCCCCCCCCTTCCCTAGTTGGATTAGGACTTGGGGGGAAGGAAGAGAGGGGGAAAAGGAAAGGGGGGGCGCCGCCCCCTTCCTTGTCCAATTCGGATTTGGGAGGGGAGGGGCGCGCAGCAGCCCCTAGGCCTCCTCTCCTCTTCCTCCACTAGGCCCATTAGGTTATCGAGGGGTTTCGGTAACCTCCCTGTACTCCGGTAAAATGCCGATTTCACTCGGAGCACTTCCGATGTCCAAACATAGGCTTCCAATATATCAATCTTCATGTCTCGACCATTTCGAGACTCCTCGTCATGTCCGTGATCACATCCGGGATTCCGAACAAACTTCGGTACATCAAAACTCATAAACTCATAATATAATTGTCATCGAAACCTTAAGCGTGTGGACCCTACGGGTTCGAGAACAATGTAGACATGACCGAGACACGTCTCCGGTCAATAACCAATAGCGGAACCTGGATGCTCATATTGGCTCCTACATATTCTACGAAGATCTTTATCGGTCAGACCGCATAATAACATACGTTGTTCCCTTTGTCATCGGTATATTACTTGCCCGAGATTCGATCGTGGTATCTCAATACCTAGTTTAATCTCGTTACCGGCAAGTCTCTTTACTCGTTCCGTAATACATCATGTCGCAACTAACTCATTAGTTGCAATGCTTGCAAGCCTTATGTGATGTGCATTACCGAGAGGGCCCAGAGATACCTCTCCGACAATCGGAGTGACAAATCCTAATATCGAAATACGCCAACCCAACATGTACCTTTGGAGACACCTGTAGAGCTCCTTTATAATCACCCAGTTACGTTGTGACGTTTGGTAACACACAAAGTGTTCCTCTAGTAAACGGGAGTTGCATAATCTCATAGTCATAGGAACATGTATAAGTCATGAAGAAAGCAATAGCAACATACTAAATGATCGAGTGCTAAGCTAACGGAATGGGTCAAGTCAATCACATCATTCTCCTAATGATGTGATCCCGTTAATCAAATAACAACTCTTTGTCTTTGGTTAGGAAACATAATCATCTTTGATTAACGAGCTAGTCAAGTAGAGGCATACTAGTGACACTATGTTTGTCTATGTATTCACACATGTATTATGTTTCCGGTTAATACAATTCTAGTATGAATAATAAACATTTATCATGAAATAAGGAAATAAATAATAACTTTATTATTGCCTCTAGGGCATATTTTCTTCACAAACAATCCAGTCTGACCCAGCCGAAAATTATCCGACTGCAACCATGCTCCACCCAGCGTCGTGTCTGCTCCACACCCCTTGTGTATGCATGATCCCTCACCAACATGCTCCAGACTCCTCCGAGCCTTATACGCATGTTGCCTCTCGCCGCACAGTGTCCATCTTGATCAACTTGGCATCCTGCTACTTCATCAAGCATATCCGTCGCACAAACAATTCCTGCAACACTTGAATTCAGATAGCCTGTCAATGTAAGCATTAACCCAAAATATCAACTTCCGTCGACCTGTACTGGACCCGCGACTCCTGCGCCTCGATTACCATCCGGCCACAGCCGAAACAATACCTACACACTGCCATCTCCACACATGACCATGTACCAAGCAAAAGAGCCAATAAAATCCCACGTAGCTTAGCTTTTCCTGTGTCCATGCAAAAACCATCTTGACGTACACCACACCAAGCTTAGACTTTATTCCTTTACTCTTCTGCTCCTGATTGCAATGTGCTGGCTCGTGACGCTCCTTTTTCCTTAACAAATCTGGTTACCAATTGCTCACACGGAATCGATCTCAGCCTGGACCACGCACATGCATCGCACCAGCTAGCTCCTGCGGCACGCACCGGCAGGGCCAACCCACCGCAGCCAATCACTCAACATCTCTTGGGCCTCCGCAGCTTCCGTACTAGATCAGGACACATGGGCCTCTTGCCGCCGCCCCTGACGTACAAGCTTTGGACTTGCTGACCAGCCAGCTCACGAACGAGACGCACTGTGCGTACGCGCCGCCGCAGTTGCCTCACGCGGCAGCCATCCACCACGCCCATCATCTATCTCGCCGAGAACTCCTGCTGCGAACCGAACTGCATCCCGCTTCCGATTGCTTCCTGTACGCCGCCGCCAAAACCGGTCGTGCCGCCGATCCGATCTGACTTGCCGATTCCCATCGCTTCGAAACAGCCGATCGCCTCCACGAAAGAAATCCTCGTCACCGATCCATCTTGCTAACCGCTACTGATGCTGCTCTCCTCGGCTCCTAAAACCGACGCAACTTTCGTGGCTGACTCCCGCACTATGAACCTGACAAAATCTTCCATTTCTACCTCTAGATCAACTATCCGCAGCCTCCTTGTAACCTTGCTCATGATACCACTTGTTAGAATAAATTCGAGGCATACCGTTGATCATCCGAGGAATAAGCAATCACACGAGCACGACACCGAGATTTGTTAACGAGATTCACCATCATGGCTACATCCCCGGGGCCTGACTACGGACGCTCCTCCTCATGATACCGCTACAATACCGCACCCCGGCCGCCCGGGCACCGGCACACGCCGCCGGCTCCCCCGCGTGCCCGTGCTATTATGTTGGCATAGGTTACATCGTGTGTCTATCCCCGCTATATATGAGAGGCCTAAGATATAAGTGTCATATTAAGACACAACTCCTACCCTATCTAGACACAGTCCAAAACCAAGTCCAACTATAACCTACCTTGTATAATAATATTCGACACAACTCTAACAGATAGAGTAGTCGCGTTACTGCGTAGTTCGATTATCTCAGGATTGGCATTGTATGAGGATTACCTCATCATCTTGTATTATTCGGTTCGTGTACTTTATTTCATATGGTTGCTTTATATATTATTAAGCGAAGTGAAAGCCAGTTTCGAGCGAGCACGGCGTGAACGGCGTTTAACAGGAAGACGGCACAGAAGGGACCAGAAACACCCATGACTAAGTCGCCATACTGCTGTGGGTTGTGCGCTCGCTTGTGACCATGAATTTTCGTCATACATTCGTTTCAAGATACTTGTAGTTCTAGCTATGTCCAAAGTTGAACTTCTTTAAATTTGTAGAAAAAAAATACTAATATCTACAACATCAAATGTATATGCTATCAAAATATGTTTTGTGATGAGTCTAACAAAACTAATTTGATGTTGTAGACGTCTCGGTACATTTGTCCGTAGACTTGGTCAAACGTTATTTTTTTTCTCGACTTGGGGCAAAGCTAAAACTTACCACCACAGGAACCACAACTTTCATGCATGCATGCATCCACGTATCGCCGGGTGCGCAACGAGACAAGCACGGCTGAGTTCATAGCACTGCATCGCATCGGAGGGTCAAGTGTGAAAAAGAAAGAAAGAAATAGTGGCTACTCCTGCACTGAACTGCAAAGGACAGCGCCACCACCACTGCAAAGGTGCTGTTCAGTTGTTCAGTTCAGTTCAGGATAGAGATGGACGGAGTGGGGCTACGGACTACTTCCTTCGTTCGAGAAAGCTTGTCCCAAGTTTGTCCGTCAAATAAATGTATCTATCATCAAATTAGTGTTAAATACATCTATTTGAGGGACAAGTTTTTTCGGACGAAGGAGTACTTTGTGCTGATCCCTCTCTCCGGTCTCGACAACCACAAGGAACCCATCTCCATCGCCACCTGCGCTCTTGCCTATCGTCAGAAGCGTGGGCTGCGTCTGTGCGAGGCTCAACGGGAATATGTAGAGGAGCCATGGTGTCCAGAGGATGCTTCTGCTGGGTGTCAACACAACATTTGGAAATGCCCAAAACATTGCAATGACTACACCTCTCTTTGCTATCTTCCATAATATTGACAGTACACAGGTACTTTTCAATGTTCTGATCATTTTTTTTCTTTTCAAAACACAATGGAAATTTTGGAATTCTTAACATTTTTCAAAGAAACAAACATTTAAAAAAATTATATTCATGTATTCTTTGCCCCGCACTGGACGCCGTCGTGTCGTCGACCAGGATCGAGTGCCCCAACGCCGGCTGCAAGAAGTACGTGACGTACCACGAGGCGGGCGAGCACCAGAGCGCGTGCACGCACGCGCCCTGCCGCTGCACGGAGCCGGGCTGCGAGTTCGTCGGCGCAACGCCCCTGCTCACCGGCCACCTCCAAGCCGTCCACTCGGTGCGATGCGCAGCTTCCAGTACGGCAAGGTGAGCCGATTCCGGATCCCCGTGTCGGCCCCGCGGCTGCTGCTCGTCGGCGAGGACGACGGCCGCGTGTTCGTCCTCACCGTGGGCGCGCTCGGCGCGTCCGCGTCCGCCGTGTGCGTGGTGTGCACCAGGCCGAGCGCGGCGACCTGGCCGCGGTTCACATGCAAGATGTGGGCGAACCTGGCGGCATCCAACGGCGGCAAGACGGACGTCGTCCTGGTGGAGATGCAGATGAGGAGCAGCACCTCGCCGGGCACCGTGGTCGCCGCCGGCGAGCTGACGTTCCTCTCGGTGCCGGCGGCGTAACTGGTCCCAGGAGCGGGCGGCGGTGGCATGGAGGTGGCCCTCAGCGTGCGCATCGACAAGAGCACGCCGTGGTCGGACTGCTGGGAAACCATGCTTTTTTCCTTAGACCATGTAAGGTGTTGGTACCATTGAACTTTAATGGCGACATTCGGTGAAGTCGTGCTATCCCGGCCGGTGAGAAATGCCTTGTTTTTTGTCATTCGAATTCCAAGCCGTTCCACGTACTTGAAAGGTCACATCTTTCTTCTGTTTTGAAACTAACTTGTGCTCTACGTACCCATAAATTTGATTCTGTTTTGTACTTTGAGCATGCAGGATTTTTTAAAAAAAATCCATATTATGAAAAAATGACTTTTCTATTTGTTCCAACAGAAATTTAATACTCCCTTTGATTCGTAATGATTGTTGTGATTTTAGTTTGAATTTGAACTAAAACCACGGCAATTAATATGGATCGGAGGGAATATTTGTTACCAACTCTTCTTTTTTTTTAAAAAAATAGTCAAAACACCCACCTTTGCGTCCTCGAGCTCACAAAATCATAAATTCATAATTCTATTAAGCTAGAATGCGAGGCACCGAGGCCGAAGCATCTACCTACACACCAAAATAGAAGTGAAATGTGTCATTAGTCCATTAACTCAAATTGATTGCATGCTTTAAGAAAACAAATCCAGACTTGATCGATTTAGGCCATAAACTCCTTCATTTGATCAAATAATGCCAACATTGATTCGGAAGGGACAAAAATCGGCCACGTGACTGTCCATGTCAGCCTAGCTTTTACCGCAAATTGACTATTTTTTACAAGGGACTCTCTGCAACACCGCCAACCTAAAGCAACAAAGGAAAAATAATATCACATATTGATCTCCAGTGACCTACAGCCTTCGTCGACATGGTGGGCAGCGGTTTCGAGTCTGGAAACTCCGAATATGTCGACTGGGGAGGAGTTAGCCGTTCGATAGGTTCGCCGCCGGCGCCGGTAGGATACCCGAGCTCCGCCGTTGGAGTCACTCCGGCAGAACGCAAGTGGGGCTTTGATCCGGCGGCGGCTCATCATGTGTGATCACGACGGATTAGTCAAGGCCGGGAAGCTGCAGAAATCCTGTTAAATCTTAGGTACACGATTGCCGTCCATGCTGGGAAGCTGCATGCACAAATTTTATTCACAAGTTGGCTCA
>NC_057800.1:16934656-16935341 GCF_018294505.1 Triticum aestivum
AACTATATATTGTGCTATGATTATACGTGAAGATTATATATTGTACGTACATGATATATGTGCAGACACTGGAGGTTGGTCGTGGACAACAAGGAAAACATGAGTGGGATTGCGGTGTTGTACCGAAGTCGAGACTTCAAGAAGTGGGTCAAGGCGTACCACCTCTTCTACCAATACAACCCCAAGGGCGTCGTGTGGAGGAACATCATCTGGGCGCGCTCCGTCTCCACCGGCCTCATCGACTGGGTGGTCCTGGAACCCGCGATCTACCCCACCAGCCACTAGGTCCTTCGACATCCACAGCTACTGGTCATGTTCGGCCACCATGCTTCCCAATGGCGTCCATGTCATCATGTACACCGGCATCGACCCCGATAAGAACCAGGTGCAAAACGTCACGTACTCGGCCAACCTCTCCGACCCCTTCCTTCGGGAGTGGGTCAAGCCCGATTACAACCTAATCATTAGTCCCAACCACGGCATCAATGCGAGCGCATTCCATGATCCCACGACAGCGTGGTACGGACCCGATGAGTACGTAAATTTTATCTTATCCACGCCACTAATAATTCCCATCTTGGTCCTCCGAACAAATTTTCTTCACAAGTTGATTGGATGGTACGGACCCGACGAGTACGTAAATTTTATTTCATCCACGCCATTAATAATTCCCATCTTGGTCCTT
>NC_057800.1:16935556-16941724 GCF_018294505.1 Triticum aestivum
TGTACTGTGCTATGATTATACATAAAGAATGGGGACTGCTAAAAAGTCGACTGAGTTTTAGCGAAGTGTCAGTCTATGTCCCCGTTCGTTCGATCGTTTCCAGCTTTTCATGATCGCTGATGTCCCGAGTATCAGCCTGTTCTACCGGTGCGGCCGGCCCGTTATATATTTTTTTCTTTTTGCCTTTTCGTCTGTGTTGGACACTTGGAGATGGATACTACCGCAACGGGTGTTGTGTGTTTTTTCTTTGTCCATATTTTATTAGCCTTTCTTCTAGGCTGGGCTTTTTTCCAGTGCTCGTGTTGCCCATTTTCTCACGTTGGCCATTCATCTCTCTCACATGACCACGTGCAAGTTTTATTTTTTTGCAAGACGTGAAAGACTAAAAGTTTATGTGTGTTTTTGTTGTAGTAGTAGTCTATGAACGGGCATGTTCACTTTTCATGCTTTTTACTAATTTTTTTGTTGCACCACATTTACACGTAATCATGCCGACTTCAATTGCAAGGGTTGCAACACGCCGGAAACTAAAGAGAGGGGGCACCAATTTCATGTCCACCCTGAGGTGCATTTTCATATGGATTATAGCTTGTCTTGTGTGTGCCACAGGTGTGGGAGTGACGACGAGGATTCATTTATTTTTATTTTTTTGGTGCCAGTGGCATGCCCATTTTTCCTGAGGTGCAACTATTTGCAGGCCATGTCGACTACAATAGCATGTCGGCCACTAGACTTGTAATTGCATGTGTCGACACCGAACTGCAACTCATGTTCACCCTGAGCTGCATTTTAATATGGGTCATAAGCTTGTCTTGTGTGCCGCCGTCGGAGTGGCCACAATGATTCATTTTTATTTTATATTTTATTTTCGGTGCTTGCACGCCCATTCCCTGAGTTGCAACTGCATACAAGCCATGTCGACTGCAATTGCATGTCTATCACAACACTCGCAACTGCAAGTGTCGGCACCCGACTGCAATTCATGTTCACCCTTCAGCTTCATTTTTATATGGGTTACAGCTTGTCTTGTGTGTTGACTATAACTGCATGTCAATGATATATATTTTTTCTATTTTTGGGTGCCAGTTGCATGCCCATTCCCGGAGTTCCAACTGCATGCGGGCCATGTTGACTATAATTGCATGTGTGTCACTAGATTCGCAACTGCAAGTGTCGGCACCCGGCTGCAATTCATGCCCACCCTTGACCTGTATTTTCATATGGGTTATAACTTGTCTTGTGTGTTGCCGCCGCTAGAGATGACAACAAGGATGCATTTTTTTGTGCCAGCTGCATGCCCATTCCCTGAGTTGCAACTGCATGCGGGCCATGTCGACTGCAATTGCATGTTTGTCACTAGACTCGCAACTGCAAGTGTCGGCACCCGACTGCAATTTTATGTTCACCACTGAGCTGCAATTTTCTGTGCCGCCCCGGAGTAACGACAAGGATGCATCTTTTTGTGCCAGTTGCATGCCGGTTCCCTGAGTTGCAACTGCATGCGGCCCATCTCGACATGCAATTGCATGTCTGCAACTAGACTCGCAACTGCAAGTGTCGGCTCTCGACTATAATTCATGTCCACCCCTGAGGTACATTTTCATATGGGTTATAGCTTGTCTTGTGTGCCATCGCCTGGGTGACGACAAGAATGCATTTTTTGGGGGGTGCTAGTTGCATGTCCATTCCCTGAGTTTCAACTGCATGCGAGCCATGTGGACATGCAATTGCATGTCTACCACTAGAGTCGCAACTGCAAGTGTCGGCGCCCAACTTCAGTTCATGTCCAACCCTGAGCTTCATTTTTATATGTGTTATAGCTTGTCTTGCTGCCGCTGGGGTAACGACAAGGATTCATTCTTTTTAAAAAAAATTGAGTGCCGGTTGCATGCCCATTCCCTGAGTTGCAACTGCATGTGGACCATGTCGACTGCAATTGCATGTATGCCACTAGACTCGCAACTACAAGTGTCGGCACCCAAATGCAATTCATATCCACCTCTGCATTTTCATATGGGTTATAGCTTGTCTTGTGGTCACTACCGTTGGAGTGACAAAAAGGATGCATTTTTCTTCATTTTTACTTTTTGGGTGCCAATTGCAAACCCATTCCTCGATGACAGGAAAGACGGGGGTAGTTGCATGTGTACACTAGGCATGCAACTGCAAGTGTCACCATCCGACTACAATTGCATGTCTTTTCAGCATGGTTGTATCTGGACTTTGTTTTGTTGGAGGGGCCAACGGGGAGTCTCACCAACGTCTTCTAACATTCTCCCAGAAATATCTAGCCATCACTGTTTTAATTTAGATACAAGTAGAGAGAGAGAGGGGGAGAGGGGGAGAGGACAAGAGAAGGTCGCACACGGGGCCCGTACCTCGAAGGTGTCTACGACGCAAGTCGCCGGCGTCGAGATCCACGGCCACGCTGGTGCGACTTCAGGCTAACTCGCGCCCTGCAGAGCAGATAAGGTACCTACCTTCCCAAGTAAATCAATCCCAACCGCTGTGTCTGCGCACCAAAATGCAGCACCCTTACTTCAGTTTTCTCTCTAGGGTTCACCTATGTGTGCCAAAATTACCATTCATAGAGAGATCCCGGCGCAAGAGACTAGTTTAAATGTTAGAGTAACGACTGAGGTGCCAATGATTTTTTGTTCTGCCTGTGTTTGTGTTTTTGCTCGAGCGGAGCCCAATTTCTCATTGCCCCGAAATGAAGGATTTCCCTTTTTCTTGGGCAGTTTTCGATGTGTCTAATCGGAAATGAAGTGGCCAAATTTTTTTGAAGTAGCTTGTGAGCGGTTTTTGAAGTAACTCCTATCATGTTCCAAGCACCTCTGTTTTTTTGTAAAACTGATAAATAGAGCTGATTGTTTTCACCAACTGAACCCAGCTCTAACCAAAGTGTGCACACCCACAGAGCAACCTAACTTGTGCATGGAAAATTTTCAACGAGGCTCCTTTTGACAAAAAGAAGAAGCAGGGAACGGAAGGATTTCTCATCTTTTAGGTACAGAATGGGCCTTTTAGCTGTCTCTGTTATGGGGTGTAGCTTTTTTCTTTTGACAAAAAAGACAAACAAACAAACAGCCCAAACAAAAAAAGAACAGACAAAGAAAAGCCCGGAACTCAAGCCCATAACAGGAGAAATTAGAACCCACTAACCAGGGAGGCAGAACAGCCCAAGTCAGCTCTAGGTGACGTCATTCGATTGAGACTTCGCGAAGTCTCAGTCAACTAAGTCCTAGACACATCCATAAAGAATATATGTTATACCTAATATATGTGTAGGCACTGGAGGTTGGTGGTGTGCAGCAAGGAGAACCTGAGACATTGAACAATGAGAGGTGCTTAGAGAAATAAACCAGGCTTTTCTTAAGCACCGGTGCTTATTTGTATAGGATAGACGTTTAACTAAGCATCTCTCCTGTAGAAATAAACATCGATGCTTCAGAAAAACCAGGTTTATTTTTCTAAGCATTTCTTTAAACACCTCCCATTGTATAAGGCCTAAGGGAATTACAGTATTGTACCGGAGCCGAGACTTCAGAAAATGGGTGAAGACGCACCACTCGTTGCACGCAGCGCTCATGTGAATGTGGGAATGCCCATAATTTAATCCCGTGGAGGCCGCCACCACCAGAGCGGCGTGGGAACAACGGAGCTACATGACCGTGCCGTGGCGGATGAGGTCAAGTACATGCTCAAGGTGAGTCTAGACCTGACACGGTATGAGTACCACACCGTCGGCACCTACGACCACGGCAAGGATAGGCAGTCATCTTTCTGTTAAAATATTGTTAGCATGAACACAGGGTTGAAATAATGTATTATGGTGCTTCGGGTGGACACAGAAAAACATGGTGTAAGAAATGCAGAGAACTTTGTTTTCTTGAGCTACTGCTGATGTTTTTTTTTCACGGCTATACACTAAAAGCTTATGCACCAATTATGAACTATTTCCCATTCTTTGTAAACGGGAACCCCTTGTGACTAATTAAAAGCTTGTCCACTGTCCTCGGTGTATGTATGTTTCCTTCCTCCTGTAGCAAACTTAGGACCTGTTTGGTTCCAATAAGTCACTTTTCTTATAAGTCAGGTGACTTAAAACCAGTGACTTATAAGTCATGCCTGTTTGGTTGTCATCTGACTTATAAGTCACCTGAGCACACCTTTCAACCTTATTTTTACGTAAAGGTGGTTGGACCCATGCAAAAGAGGATGACTTATAAGTTTTAAGTTGGGGTGGAGCAACTTATGACTTATAAGTTGGGTCCTATGACTTATAAGTTGGGTCTGTTTGACAAAATAAGTCACTTTTCGACTTATAAGTTGGTGACTCATTTGAAACCAAACAGGCTCTTACTCTTGTTACTCTTGTCAGTTTATTTTATTTGTGCATACTTATTCTTGTAATCATGAATGTGACTGTAGACTAAACCGACCAAGAAAATTGCCACAAAAACAACAGAGTCCTTCCATTACAAATCTGTGGGCAGCGGCAGTAACCTCACTCTCAGCCTCTCAGGAAAAGAAAATTCAGTCAGGAGCGCTGATAGCTCTGTGCCTTGTCTCTGGATCTTCAGTCAGTGTGTACCAAAATAGTGGACAGCAGTTGCAGCCTCACTCTTCTAATCCTGCCATTTTTTTTGCGATCTAGAGTACTAGGAATGTGGACTCGCTGCCGTTGCAGTACTACGGCACATCAACTCCGAGGGTAAGAAAGTCTCTGTCATTCAATTTTCTACCGCATTAATTTCAGTCATGTAAACATTGAAGTAACTTGTAGATTAAGATAAGAACTGTGCCTACGACGGTTCGTTTTGGTCAAATGGGTGCATATTTGATTTGATCAACTCACTGACATGCAACATATCCAGAATCTGTAAAAAAAAAAAAAATCTAGAGCAACCATCTGTCATTCGTAGCACAACGTTGCCATTCTTTTTCCAAACTAGAGTTGACGAGCACACGCAAACATACTAGTACAAGCACATGCATGTAGAAAAAGCAAGACATGGTGAAATCCAACTTGAAATAATACTAGGATAATTAGGCCGAAATTTCCCGGATTAGGTATTCAAAAGCACGCATCTTGCTACATTACATACTTGCTACACTTAAGTGCGCTCTTAATAATTTTTTAATATAACATATAAACACTGCCGAACATATGGATGCGATGTGATAAACTCAGTGACAACTAACAACCGCAGCAGTCCTTTCTTCACCTGGAGAAAACATAAGTGTTAAAGTTAGGGACCAGATACAGATATAAAGATAAAATCAAATAACAACACCTATGTCACAGTGTATGAACAAGACAGTACAACACCTATGATGAGCTCAGTAACATAAAAAAGAGCTATGTCATATCCCCTCAAAAAAGAACAGCCAATATCATAGTACGGGCTCCATCTCCTAGGAATACCGCTGACAACAGGAGACTTTTTCACACTATCATTTTAGGTTGGGAAGTTGAATGATGAGACTGGTGATTGTTATAACAAAATTGGCTACTAATACATTACTTTCAACTTATAGAATATGAAACAGCTAAATCAAGTGAGCTCTCTGCATGCAACATTAGGTTCAATCATTTATAATCCCAAAAGGAGTCAGTTTTTACTCAGCATCACCACCGTTTTACTTAACCATAGTTTGAGAGTGCATGCGACCCACATTGGCCACCATGTATTTTCCAAAGAAAAATCAAACAATCCAAATCTCACGAACTACAATCAGAGGATCTTCTTACCACTTCAATTGTTTCAACACATCAAAGCAGATAGTCATCCTAACATTTCAGCTCCATTACATCCACCAGTAATGATTGTGCCTAGAATCAGAAGAAGTCAACAATTAACAATAGTTCCACAATAAAGACAAATGAATAAGAGAAGACAACATGAGACAGTTAGAAACGTGGTTTTCAAGGCGTTCATAAGGTGATGCTTAGGCGTTGCTTATGTGGTAAGGCGCTTTGGCAGCGACTTGGCATTTTGTCGAACTTAGGCGCTTAAGCGTGCATTAGGCGGTCTCGGATGAGATCACGAACATGATGATGAGTCTTGAAATGATCGAGACATAAAGATTGATATATTGGAAGGTTATGTTTGGACACCGGAATGGTTTCGGAAAGGTTCAGACATTTTCCGTAGTACCGGG
>NC_057800.1:16941973-16956763 GCF_018294505.1 Triticum aestivum
TGGAGAGAGGAGGCGGCGGCCAGGTGGTGGTGCGCGCCCCAAGCCCAAACCGAATTGGACCAGGGTTGGGGGGCCCTTTCCTTCTCTCCTCCTTCTTCCCTCCTTCTCCTAGTGGGAATAGGAAGGGGGGGGGGGGAATCCTACTTGGACCGGGAGTCCAAGTAGGACTCCCCCCTATGGCGCGCCCCTCTTGGGCCGGCCACCTCTCCTCCCCCCTTTATATATGTGGGAGGGGGGCACCCCAAACACACCAAGTCTTCTCTTAGCCGTGTGTGGTGCCCCCTCCATAGTTACACACCTCGGTCATATCATTGTAGTGCTTAGGCGAAGCCCTGCGCCGGTAACTTCATCATCACGGTCAACACGCCGTTGCGCTGACGAAACTCTCCCTCGTCCTCAACTGTATCAAAAGCTCGAGGGACGTCATCAAGCTAAACATGTGCTGAACACGGAGGTGCCGTACGTTCAGTGTTAGGACTGGTTGGATTGCGAAGACGTTCGACTACATCAACCGCGTTACTAAACGCTTCCGCTTTCGGTCTACGAGGATTCGTTGACACACTCTCCCCTCTCGTTGCTATGCATCTCCTAGATAGATCTTACATGATCGCAGGATTTTTTTTGAATACTACGTTCCCAACACATCTCCGCCTTGGATGCACGCATTGATCCGGTCACCGTCGAGAACCTCTTCTCCATAGTAGCCAATTTCGACCAGCATGTTGAGATATTCCATGGGACGGGCGTCGACAACTTTAAGTCCTCCGCCGACCATGCTTCTCGCGGCCGCCAGGGATCAAACAAAGGTTCCTGCAGTCAATAGAAGGGTGGTAGCGGCGGATCTTGCACTAGTGGTGGCGGCAGCAGCTACAACAACTTCTACTGGATACAACCCTAGCGGCTACAACGACAACAATGGTGGCGGCGGCGGCCACTACGGTGGTGGTGGTGGCGGCGGTAGCCACTACGGTAGTGGTGGTGGCGACGGCTACCATCAACAAGGAAACAACGGTGGCGGCTACCCTCCTCGGCGCCCTAACAATGATGTTCAATCCCAATGTCAGGAAAGAAGGTCTTTAACTTTTCATACTCCCATCCCCAGTCACTTTGGACTACGATAATTTTCTTATTGAATTGATGTTCAACAAGTTTCTAAAATTCTTGAAAAATGGAGAAAACTTAAATAACACCATTTAAAAACTTAAATAACACCATCTAAGACTTTCAGACGATTGTGTACAATTGTAGTTACGATATATATGTCACCTTATATTGCACAACGATAATAGAACTTAAATACCATTTTAAAATTTGCAGTTTCAGTACAATGTTATGCAATTTCATTACATACATTACTGTCCTATAAATGATGTTGAAGTACACACTTCACAGGGGCCTTCACAGGCAAGAGCATGCTCCGCTCCATCTGCGGCGTGCAGCGGGGGCTCCTTGGGCGCACTCCGCATTGTCCGATCTGCCCGAACGACGCTTACCGGGGCGACCTGCCTCGGCATCCATGATGGGTGGACCACAGGTGGACCTGAGGCCACCGCCATTGAGTGGCATCAGGCGTGCCTGCTAGTGCCATTTTTCACGTCGTCCCCAGTGCGACATGTCGGCTTTAGCGAGTCTATGTGACTTGGTTTTCAGTGAGTCTATGAGTTAATATATACCTGAAAGTGCAACTATCCCTAGGTGGTTTTGGTAATTCGTAACAACATATAGCTCATTGAGCTAATGCTATTCCAAGATTAATATTTCAGGAAAAGCTCAATGAATGGCACGGCATGGATGAGGAAAGTGGACCCCTCAAAATACTAAGGACAAAAATATTGGCTCAAGCTCAAAGCTCAAGACTCTACATTTTATATTTTAGTGATCCAAGATCACATTGAGTCTATAGGAAAAGCCAATACTATCAAGGAGGGATGAGGTGTTGTTTGATGAGGTTCTTGCTTCATAGTGCTTAGTGATATGCTCCAAAACCATCAACTACCTTCCCACATCCACATATGACCTAAATCAAAAGTCAAACTCGGCCCCACCGATTCTTTCTATCCGGGGCCACCGAGTTCAGATGTCATAACCACTGCCACAAACCCTAGGCAAATCGGTCTCACCGATAGGGATCTCGGTCACACCGAGATGGGGTTGTAATCTCTCTGTTTCCCTTCGTAACGTTTCGGTCCTACCGAGATGAGCGATCGGTCCCACCGAGATTGCAATGTAAACTCTCTGTTTCCCTTTTGTAACATTTCGGTTCCACCGAAATGAGCGATCGGTCCCACCGAGTTTACCTGACCAACTCTCTGGTTAGCTTATTACCAAAATCGGTCCCACCGAGTTTGTGTAATCGGTCACACCGAGATTACGTTATGCCCTAACCCTAACCATATCGGTCCTACCGAGTTGCATCTCAGTCCTACCGAAAATCCTAACGGTCACTAGGTTTGCTAAATCGGTCCGACCGAGTTTCTCAATTCGGTCTCACCGAGATTGGTAAATTGTGTGTAACGGTTAGTTTTTGTGTGGAGGCTATATATACCCCTCCACCCACTCTTCATTCATGGAGAGAGCCATCAGAACATACCTACACTTCCAATACACATTTTCTGAGAAAGAACCACCTACTCATGTGTTGAGGCCAAGATATTCCATTCCCACCATACGAATCTTGATCTCTAGCCTTCCCCAAGTTGCTTTCCACTCAAATCTTCTTTCCACCACATCCATATCCTGTGAGAGAGAGTTGAGTGTTGGGGAGACTATCATTTGAAGCACAAGAGCAAGGAGTTCATCATCAACACACCATTTGTTACTTCTTGGAGAGTGGTGTCTCCTAGATTGTCTAGGTGTCACTTGGGAGCCTCCGACAAAGATTGTGGAGTTGAACCAAGGAGTTTGTAAGGGCAAGGAGATCGCCTACTTCGTGAAGATCTACCGCTAGTGAGGCAAGTTCTTCGTGGGCGATGGCCATGATGGGATAGACAAGGTTGCTTCTTCGTGGACCCTTCGTGGGTGGAGCCCTCCATGGACTCGCGCAACCGTTACGCTCCGTGGGTTGAAGTCTCCATCAACGTGGATGTACAATAGCACCACCTATCGGAACCACGACAAAAACATCCGTGTCTCCAATTGCGTTTGAATTCTCCAAACCCTTTCCTTTACATTCTTGCAAGTTGCATGCTTTACTTTCCGCTGCTCATAGACTCTTTGCATGCTTGCTTGAATTGTGTTAAGATTGCTTGACTTGTGCTAAGATAGATAAAATCTGCCAAATACTAAAATTGGGAAAAGCTAGATTTTTATTTGGTCAAGTAGTCTAATCACCCCCCCTCTAGACATACTTTCGATCCTACAAGAGGTATCAGAGCTTTGGTCTCCATTTGCTTTGATTTCCATAGCTTTTGGTGGTCATAGCCTTGGTTTCACAACCTAGGAGAGTATGGCGTCTAGCGAGGGAAATTATCACCGTAGAGGTCCTTACATTGATGGTACAAATTTTGCTAGTTGGAAGCATAAGATGAAAATGCATATTCTTGGACATAACCCCGCCGCTTGGGCTATTGTGTGTGTTGGCTTGCAAGGTGAATTCTTTGATGGGAGAGAACTGAATCATGAAGCTACCGTACATGAGTTGAAGATGCTAGAATACAATGCTCAAGCTTGTCATATCCTCTTCAAAGGATTGTGCCCCGAAGAATTCAACAAAATGAGCCATCTTGAGAATGCAAAGGAAATTTGGGATACTTTGATTGATATGCACGAAGGTACGACTCTGTCAAGGAATCCAAGTTGGATGTGCTTCAAAGTCAACTTGACAAGTTCAAAATGAAGGATGGTGAAGGTGTCGCTGAAATGTACTCTAGGCTTGCTCTTATCAAAAATGAGAATGCCGGCTTAGGAAGTGAAGAGATGACTGACAGATTCATCATCAAGAAGATCCTAAGAGCCTTGGATGGAAAATACGATACCGTATGCACATTGATCCAAATGATGCCAAATTACAAAGATCTCAAGCCAACGGAAGTCATTGGAAGAATTGTTGCTCATGAGATGTCACTCAAGGATAAGGAGGAGCTCCATAACAAGTCAAGTGGTGCTTACAAAGCCTCATGTGAAGCCCCCACATCATCAAGTGAGAAACAAACCTTCAATGAAGAATTGAGCCTAATGGTGAAGAACTTCAACAAGTTCTACAAGAATAGAAGCAAAGAGAGAAGTTCCAAGTGAAGGTCCTATAATGACAAAAGATCTTCTAGTCGAGAGCGAAACTGGTACAATTGTGGAAGACCGAGTGAAGGAAATATGCCCTAGAGGCAATAATAAAGTTATTATTTATTTCCTTATATCATGATAAATGTTTATTATTCATGCTAGAATTGTATTAACCGGAAACATAATACATGTGTGAATACATAGACAAACAGAGTGTCACTAGTATGCCTCTACTTGACTAGCTCGTTAATCAACGATGGTTATGTTTCCTAACCATGAACGAAGTGTTGTTATTTGATTAATGAGGTCACATCATTAGTTGAATGATCTGATTGACATGACCCATTCCATTAGCTTAGCACCCGATCGTTTAGTATGTTGCTATTGCTTTCTTCATGACTTATACATGTTCCTATGACTATGAGATTATGCAACTCCCGTTTGCTGGAGGAACACTTTGTGTGCTACCAAATGTCACAACGTAACTGGGTGATTATAAAGGAGCTCTACAGGTGTCTCCAATGGTAGATGTTGGGTTGGCGTATTTCGAGAATAGGATTTGTCACTCCAATTGTCAGAGAGGTATCTCTGGGCCCTCTCGGTAATGCACATCACATAAGCCTTGCAAGCATTGCAACTAATGAGTTAGTTGCGGGATGATGTATTACCGAAAGAGTAAAGAGACTTGCCGGTAACGAGATTGAACTAGGTATTGGATACCGACGATCGAATCTCGGGCAAGTAACATACCGATGACAAAGGGAACAACGTATATTGTTATGCGGTCTGACCGATAAAGATCTTCGTAGAATATGTAGGAGCCAATATGGGCATCCAGGTCCCGCTATTGTTTATTGACTGGAGACGTGTCTCGGTCATGTCTACATTGTTCTCAAACCGTAGGGTCCGCACACTTAACGTTACGATGACAGTTATTATGAGTTTATGCATTTTGATGTACCGAAGATTGTTCGGAGTCCCGGATGTGATCATGGACATGACGAGGAGTCTCGAAATGGTCGAGACATAAAGATTTATATATTGGAAGCCTATGTTTGGAAATCGGAAGTGTTCCGGGTGAAATCGGGATTTTACCGGAGTACCAGGAGGTTACCGGAACCCCCCGGGAGCTATATGGGCCTTAGTGGGCTTTAGTGGAAAGGAGAAAGGGGCAGCCCAAGGTGGGCCGCGCGCCTCCCCCCTCCCCTAGTCCTATTAGGACAAGGAGAGGTGGCCAGCCCCCTCTCTCTCTTTCCCCCCTCGAGGAATCCTATTCCAACTACGATTGGGGGGGGGGGGAATCCTACTCCCAAAGGGAGTAGGACTCCCTTGGCGTGCCCTCCTTGGCTGGCCGCCCCCTCCCCCTTGGCTCCTTTATATACGGAGGCAGGGGGGCACCCTAGAACACACAAGTTGATCCTTGAGATCGTTCCTTAGCCGTGTGCGGTGCCCCCTGCCACCATATTCCACCTCGATCATATTGTAGCGGTGCTTAGGCGAAGCCCTGTGACGGTAGAACATCAAGATTGTCACCACGCCGTCGTGCTGACGGAACTCCTCCCCGACGCGTTGCTGGATCGGAGCCCGGGGATCGTCATCGAGCTGTACGTGTGCTAAGAACTCGGAGG
Organism: Triticum aestivum; assembly: GCF_018294505.1. NCBI lineage: Eukaryota > Viridiplantae > Streptophyta > Magnoliopsida > Poales > Poaceae > Triticum > Triticum aestivum. The sequence goes on from NC_057800.1 coordinate 16,947,820, forward strand.
TGCCGGAGTAACGGTGCTTGGATCGGTCGGATCGGGAAGACGTACAACTACTTCCTCTATGTTGCGTCAACGCTTCCACAGTCGGTCTGCGTGGGTACGTAGACAACACTCTCCCCTCTCGTTGCTATGCATCACCATGATCTTGCGTGTGCGTAGGAAATTTTTTGAAATTACTGCGTTCCCCAACAGTGGCATCCGAGCCTAGGTTTTGTGGTTTGATGTTATATGCACGAGTAGAACACAAGTGAGTTGTGGGCGATATAAGTCATACTGCCTACCAGCATGTCATACTTTGGTTTAGCGGTATTGTTGGACAAGATGACCCGGACCAACATTACGCGTACGCTTACGCGAGACCGGTTCCCCCGACGTGCTTTGCACATAGGTGGCTTGCGGGCGACTGTCTCTCCAACTTTAGTTGAACCGAGTATGGCTACGCCCGGTCCTTGAGAAGGTTAAAACGGAGTCTATTTGACAAACTATCGTTGTGGTTTTGATGCGTAGGTGAGATTGGTTCTTGCTTAAGCCCGTAGCAGCCACGTAAAACTTGCAACAACAAAGTAGAGGACGTCTAACTTGTTTTTGCAGGGCATGTTGTGATGTGATATGGTCAAGGCATGATGCTGAATTTTATTGTATGAGATGATCATGTTTTGTAACCGAGTTATCGGCAACTGGCAGGAGCCATATGGTTGTCGCTTTATTGTATGCAATGCAATCGCGATGTAATGCTTTACTTTATCACTAAGCGGTAGCGATAGTCGTCGAAGCATAAGATTGGCGAGACGACAACGATGCTACGATGGAGATCAAGGTGTCGCACCGGTCACGATGGTGATCATGACGGTGCTTCGGAGATGGAGATCACAAGCACAAGATGATGATGGCCATATCATATCACTTATATTGATTGCATGTGATGTTTATCCTTTTATGCATCTTATCTTGCTTTGATTGACGGTAGCATTATAAGATGATCTCTCACTAAATTATCAAGAAGTGTTCTCCCTGAGTATGCACCGTTGCCAAAGTTCGTCGTGCCCAGACACCACGTGATGATCGGGTGTGATAAGCTCTACGTCCATCTACAACGGGTGCAAGCCAGTTTTTGCACACGCAGAATACTCAGGTTAAACTTGACGAGCCTAGCATATGCAGATATGGCCTCGGAACACGGAGACCGAAAGGTCGAGCGTGAATCATATAGTAGATATGATCAACATAACGATGTTCACCATTGAAAACTACTCCATCTCACGTGATGATCGGTTATGGTTTAGTTGATTTGGATCACGTGATCACTTAGAGGATTAGAGGCATGTCTATCTAAGTGGGAGTTCTTAAGTAATTTGATTAATTGAACTTAAACTTATCATGAACTTAGTACCTGATAGTATCTTGCTTGTTTATGTTGATCGTGGATAGATGGCTCGTGCTGTTGTTCCGTTGAATTTTAATGCGTTCCTTGAAAAAGCAAAGTTGAAAGATGATGGTAGCAATTACACGGACTGGGTCCGTAACTTGAGGATTATCCTCATTGCTGCTCAGAAGAATTACGTCCTGGAAGCACCGCTGGGTGCCAGGCCTGCTGCTGGAGCAACACCAGATGTTATGAACGTCTGGCAAAGCAAAGCTGATGACTACTCGATAGTTCAGTGTGCCATGCTTTACGGCTTAGAATCGGGACTTCAACGACGTTTTGAACGTCATGGAGCATATGAGATGTTCCAGGAGTTGAAGTTAATATTTCAGGCAAATGCCCAGATTGAGAGATATGAAGTCTCCAATAAGTTCTATAGCTGCAAGATGGAGGAGAACAGTTCTGTCAGTGAGCATATACTCAAAATATCTGGGTATAATAATCACTTGATTCAGATGGGAGTTAATCTTCCAGATGATTGCGTCATTGACAGAATTCTCCAATCACTGCCACCGAGCTACAAGAGCTTCGTGATGAACTATAATATGCAAGGGATGAACAAGACTATTCTCGAGCTCTTCGCAATGCTGAAAGCTGCGGAGGTAGAAATCAAGAAGGAGCATCAAGTGTTGATGGTTAACAAGACCACTAGTTTCAAGAAAAAGGGCAAAGGGAAGAAGAAGGGGAACTTCAAGAAGAACGGCAAGCAAGTTGCTGCTCAGGAGAAGAAACCCAAGTCTGGACCTAAGCCTGAAACTAAGTGCTTCTACTGCAAGAAGACTGGTCACTGGAAGCTATACTGTCCCAAGTATTTGGCGGATAAGAAGGATGGCAAGGTGAACCAAGGTATATGTGATATACATGTTATTGATGTGTACCTTACTAGAGCTCATAGTAGCACCTGGGTATTTGATACTGGTTCAGTTGCTAATATTTGCAACTCGAAACAGGGACTACGGATTAAGCGAACACAGGCAAAGGACGAGGTGACGATGCGCGTGTGAAACGGTTCCAAAGTCGATGTGATCGCGGTCGGCACGCTACCTCTACATCTACCTTCGGGATTAATATTAGACCTAAATAATTGTTATTTGGTGCCAGCGTTGAGCATGAACATTATATCTGGATCTTGTTTGATGCGAGACGGTTATTCATTTAAATCAGAGAATAATGGTTGTTCTATTTATATGAGTAATATCTTTTATGGTCATGCACCTTTGAAGAGTGGTCTATTTTTGATGAATCTCGATAGTAGTAACACACATATTCATAATGTTGAAGCCAAAAGATGCAGAGTTGATAATGATAGTGCAACTTATTTGTGGCACTGCCGTTTAGGTCATATCGGTATAAAGCGCATGCAGAAACTCCATACTGATGGACTTTTGGAACCACTTGATTATGAATCACTTGGTACTTGCGAACCGTGCCTCATGGGCAAGATGACTAAAACGCCGTTCTCCGGTACTATGGAGAGAGCAACAGATTTATTGGAAATCATACATACCAATGTGTGTGGTCCGATAATATTGAGGCTCGTGGCGGATATCGTTATTTTCTCACCTTCACAGATGACTTAAGCAGATATGGGTATATCTACTTAATGAAACACAAGTCTGAAACATTTGAAAAGTTCAAAGAATTTCAGAGTGAAGTTGAAAATCATCGTAACAAGAAAATAAAGTTTCTACGATCTGATCGTGGAGGAGAATATTTGAGTTACGAGTTTGGTGTACATTTGAAACAATGCGGAATAGTTTTGCAACTCACGCCACCCGGAACACCAAAGCGTAATGGTGTGTCCGAACGTCGTAATTGTACTTTACTAGATATGGTGCGATCTATGATGTCTCTTACTGATTTACCGCTATCATTTTGGGGTTATGCTTTAGAGACGGCCGCATTCACGTTGAATAGGGCACCATCAAAATCCATTGAGACGACGCCTTATGAACTATGGTTTGGCAAGAAACCAAAGTTGTCGTTTCTTAAAGTTTGGGGCTGAGATGGTTATGTGAAAAAGTTTCAACCTGATAAGCTCGAGCCCAAATCGGAGAAATGTGTCTTCATAGGATACCCAAAGGAGACTGTTGGGTACACCTTCTATCACAGATCCGAAGGCAAGACATTCGTTGCTAAGAATGGATCCTTTCTAGAGAAGGAGTTTCTCTCGAACGAAGTGAGTGGGAGGAAAGTAGAACTTGACGAGGTAACTGTACCTGCTCCCTTATTGGAAAGTAGTACATCACAGAAAACTGTTTCTGCGACACCTATACCAATTAGTGAGGAAGCTAATGATGATGATCATGAAACTTCAGGACAAGATACTACTAAACCTCGTAGATCAACCAGAGCGAGATCCGCACCAGAGTGGTACGGTAATCCTGTTCTAGAAATCATGCTGCTAGATCATGATGAACCTACGAACTATGAAGAAGCGATGGTGAGCCCAGATTCCGCAAAATGGCTTGAAGCCATGAAATCTGAGATGGGATCCATGTATGAGAACAAAGTATGGACTTTGATTGACTTGCCCGATGATCGGCAAGCAATTGAGAATAAATGGATCTTCAAGAAGAAGACTGACGCTGATGGTAATATTACTGTCTACAAAGCTCGACTTGTTGCAAAAGGTTTTCGACAAGTTCAAGGGGTTGACTACAATGAGACTTTCTCACCCGTAGCGATGCTTAAGTCTGTCCGAATCATGTTAGCGATTGCCGCATTTTATGATTATGAAATTTGGCAGATGGATGTCAAAACTGCATTCCTGAATTGATTTCTGGAAGAAGAGTTGTATATGATGCAACCGGAAGGTTTTGTCGATCCAAAGGGAGCTAACAAAGTATGCAAGCTCCAGCGATCCATTTATGGACTGGTGCAAGCCTCTCGGAGTTGGAATAAACGCTTTGATAGTGTGATCAAAGCATTTGGTTTTATATAGACTTTTAGAGAAGTCTGTATTTACAAGAAAGTGAGTGGGAGCTCTGTAGCATTTCTGATATTATATGTGGATGACATATTACTGATTGGAAATGATATAGAATTTCTGGATAGCATAAAGGGATACTTGAATAAGAGTTTTTCAATGAAAGACCTTGGTGAAGCTTCTTACATATTAGGCATAAAGATCTATAGAGATAGATCAAGGCGCTTAATTGGACTTTCACAAAGCACATACCTTGACAAGATTTTGAAGAAGTTCAAAATGGATCAAGCAAAGAAAGGGTTCTTGCCTGTGTTACAAGGTGTGAAGTTGAGTCAGACTCAATGCCCGACCACTGCAGAAGATAGAGAGAAAATGAAAGATGTTCCCTATGCTTCAGCAATAGGCTCTATCATGTATGCAATGCTGTGTACCAGACCTGATGTGTGCCTTGCTATAAGCTTAGCAGGGAGGTACCAAAGTAATCCAGGAGTGGATCACTGGACAGCGGTCAAGAACATCCTGAAATACCTGAAAAGGACTAAGGATATGTTTCTCGTATATGGAGGTGACAAAGAGCTCACGGTAAGAGGTTACGTTGATGCAAGCTTTGACACTGATCCGGACGATTCTAAATCGCAAACCGGATATGTGTTTACATTAAACGGTGGAGCTGTCAGTTGGTGCAGTTCTAAACAAAGCGTCGTAGCAGGATCTACATGTGAAGCGGAGTACATAGCTGCTTCGGAAGCAGCGAACGAAGGAGTATGGATGAAGGAGTTCATATCCGATCTAGGTGTCATACCTAGTGCATCGGGTCCAATGAAAATCTTTTGTGACAATACTGATGCAATTGCCTTGGCAAAGGAATCCAGATTTCACAAGAGAACCAAGCACATCAAGAGACGCTTCAATTCCATCTGGGATCTAGTCCAGGTGGGAGACATAGAGATTTGCAAGATACATATGGATCTGAATGTTGCAGATCCGTTGACTAAGCCTCTTCCACGAGCAAAACATGATCAGCACCAAGGCTCCATGGGTGTTAGAATCATTACTGTGTAATCTAGATTATTGACTCTAGTGCAAGTGGGAGACTGAAGGAAATATGCCCTAGAGGCAATAATAAAGTTATTATTTATTTCCTTATATCATGATAAATGTTTATTATTCATGCTAGAATTGTATTAACCGGAAACATAATACATGTGTGAATACATAGACAAACAGAGTGTCACTAGTATGCCTCTACTTGACTAGCTCGTTAATCAAAGATGGTTATGTTTCCTAACCATGAACGAAGTGTTGTTATTTGTTTAGCGAGGTCGCATCATTAGTTGAATGATCTGATTGACATGACCCATTCCATTAGCTTAGCACCCGATCATTTAGTATGTTGCTATTGCTTTCTTCATGACTTATACATGTTCCTATGACTATGAGATTATGCAACTCCCGTTTGCTGGAGGAACACTTTGTGTGCTACCAAATGTCACAACGTAACTGGGTGATTATAAAGGAGCTCTACAGGTGTCTCCAATGGTAGATGTTGGGTTGGCGTATTTCGAGAATAGGATTTGTCACTCCGATTGTCGGAGAGGTATCTCTGGGCCCTCTCAGTAATGCACATCACATAAGCCTTGCAAGCATTGCAACTAATGAGTTAGTTGTGGGATGATGTATTACCGAACGAGTAAAGAGACTTGCCAGTAACGAGATTGAACTAGGTATTGGATACCGACGATCGAATCTCGGGCAAGTAACATACCGATGACAAAGGGAACAACGTATATTGTTATGCGGTCTGACTGATAAAGATCTTCGTAGGATATGTAGGAGCCAATATGGGCATCCAGGTCCCGCTGTTGTTTATTGACCGGAGACGTGTCTCGGTCATGTCTACATTGTTCTCGAACCGTAGGGTCCGCACGCTTAACGTTACGATGACAGTTATTATGAGTTTATGCATTTTGATGTACCGAAGATTGTTCGGAGTCCCGGATGTGATCATGGACATGACGAGGAGTCTCGAAATGGTCGAGACATAAAGATTGATATATTGGAAGCCTATGTTTGGATATCGGAAGTGTTCCGGGTGAAATCGGGATTTTACCGGAGTACCGGGAGGTTACCGGAACCCCCCGGGAGCTATATGGGCCTTAGTGGGCTTTAGTGGAAAGGAGAAAGGGGCAGCCCAAGGTGGGCCGCGCGCCTCCCCCCTCCCCTAGTCCTATTAGGACAAGGAGAGGTGGCCAGCCCCCTCTCTCTCTTTCCCCCCTCGAGGAATCCTATTCCAACTAGGATTGGGGGGGGGGGGGGGAATCCTACTCCCAGAGGGAGTAGGACTCCCTTGGCGCGTCCTCCTTGGCTGGCCGCCCCCTCCCCCTTGGCTCCTTTATATACGGAGGCAGGGGGCACCCTAGAACACACAAGTTGATCCTTGAGATCGTTCCTTAGCCGTGTGCGGTGCCCCCTGCCACCATATTCCACCCCGATCATATTGTAGCGGTGCTTAGGCGAAGCCCTGTGACGGTAGAACATCAAGATTGTCACCACGCCGTCGTGCTGACGGAACTCCTCCTCGACGCGTTGCTGGATCGGAGCCCGGGGATCGTCATCGAGCTGTACGTGTGCTAAGAACTCGGAGGTGCCGGAGTAACGGTGCTTGGATCGGTCGGATCGGGAAGACGTACAACTACTTCCTCTATGTTGCGTCAACGCTTCCACAGTCGGTCTGCGTGGGTACGTAGACAACACTCTCCCCTCTCGTTGCTATGCATCACCATGATCTTGCGTGTGCGTAGGAATTTTTTTGAAATTACTGCGTTCCCCAACAGTGGCATCCGAGCCTAGGTTTTGTGGTTTGATGTTATATGCACGAGTAGAACACAAGTGAGTTGTGGGCGATATAAGTCATACTGCCTACCAGCATGTCATACTTTGGTTTAGCGGTATTGTTGGACAAGATGACCCGGACCAACATTACGCGTACGCTTACGCGAGACCGGTTCCCCCGACGTGCTTTGCACATAGGTGGCTTGCGGGCGACTGTCTCTCCAACTTTAGTTGAACCGAGTATGGCTACGCCCGGTCCTTGAGAAGGTTAAAACGGAGTCTATTTGACAAACTATCGTTGTGGTTTTGATGCGTAGGTGAGATTGGTTCTTGCTTAAGCCCGTAGCAGCCACGTAAAACTTGCAACAACAAAGTAGAGGACGTCTAACTTGTTTTTGCAGGGCATGTTGTGATGTGATATGGTCAAGGCATGATGCTGAATTTTATTGTATGAGATGATCATGTTTTGTAACCGAGTTATCGGCAACTGGCAGGAGCCATATGGTTGTCGCTTTATTGTATGCAATGCAATCGCGATGTAATGCTTTACTTTATCACTAAGCGGTAGCGATAGTCGTCGAAGCATAAGATTGGCGAGACGACAACGATGCTACGATGGAGATCAAGGTGTCGCACCGGTCACGATGGTGATCATGACGGTGCTTCGGAGATGGAGATCACAAGCACAAGATGATGATGGCCATATCATATCACTTATATTGATTGCATGTGATGTTTATCCTTTTATGCATCTTATCTTGCTTTGATTGACGGTAGCATTATAAGATGATCTCTCACTAAATTATCAAGAAGTGTTCTCCCTGAGTATGCACCGTTGCCAAAGTTCGTCGTGCCCAGACACCACGTGATGATCGGGTGTGATAAGCTCTACGTCCATCTACAACGGGTGCAAGCCAGTTTTTGCACACGCAGAATACTCAGGTTAAACTTGACGAGCCTAGCATATGCAGATATGGCCTCGGAACACGGAGACCGAAAGGTCGAGCGTGAATCATATAGTAGATATGATCAACATAACGATGTTCACCATTGAAAACTACTCCATCTCACGTGATGATCGGTTATGGTTTAGTTGATTTGGATCACGTGATCACTTAGAGGATTAGAGGCATGTCTATCTAAGTGGGAGTTCTTAAGTAATTTGATTAATTGAACTTAAACTTATCATGAACTTAGTACCTGATAGTATCTTGCTTGTTTATGTTGATCGTGGATAGATGGCTCGTGCTGTTGTTCCGTTGAATTTTAATGCGTTCCTTGAAAAAGCAAAGTTGAAAGATGATGGTAGCAATTACACGGACTGGGTCCGTAACTTGAGGATTATCCTCATTGCTGCTCAGAAGAATTACGTCCTGGAAGCACCGCTGGGTGCCAGGCCTGCTGCTGGAGCAACACCAGATGTTATGAACGTCTGGCAAAGCAAAGCTGATGACTACTCGATAGTTCAGTGTGCCATGCTTTACGGCTTAGAATCGGGACTTCAACGACGTTTTGAACGTCATGGAGCATATGAGATGTTCCAGGAGTTGAAGTTAATATTTCAGGCAAATGCCCAGATTGAGAGATATGAAGTCTCCAATAAGTTCTATAGCTGCAAGATGGAGGAGAACAGTTCTGTCAGTGAGCATATACTCAAAATATCTGGGTATAATAATCACTTGATTCAGATGGGAGTTAATCTTCCAGATGATTGCGTCATTGACAGAATTCTCCAATCACTGCCACCGAGCTACAAGAGCTTC
>NC_057800.1:16956773-16959392 GCF_018294505.1 Triticum aestivum
TGATGAACTATAATATGCAAGGGATGAACAAGACTATTCTCGAGCTCTTCGCAATGCTGAAAGCTGCGGAGGTAGAAATCAAGAAGGAGCATCAAGTGTTGATGGTTAACAAGACCACTAGTTTCAAGAAAAAGGGCAAAGGGAAGAAGAAGGGGAACTTCAAGAAGAACGGCAAGCAAGTTGCTGCTCAGGAGAAGAAACCCAAGTCTGGACCTAAGCCTGAAACTAAGTGCTTCTACTGCAAGAAGACTGGTCACTGGAAGCTATACTGTCCCAAGTATTTGGCGGATAAGAAGGATGGCAAGGTGAACCAAGGTATATGTGATATACATGTTATTGATGTGTACCTTACTAGAGCTCATAGTAGCACCTGGGTATTTGATACTGGTTCAGTTGCTAATATTTGCAACTCGAAACAGGGACTACGGATTAAGCGAACACAGGCAAAGGACGAGGTGACGATGCGCGTGTGAAACGGTTCCAAAGTCGATGTGATCGCGGTCGGCACGCTACCTCTACATCTACCTTCGGGATTAATATTAGACCTAAATAATTGTTATTTGGTGCCAGCGTTGAGCATGAACATTATATCTGGATCTTGTTTGATGCGAGACGGTTATTCATTTAAATCAGAGAATAATGGTTGTTCTATTTATATGAGTAATATCTTTTATGGTCATGCACCTTTGAAGAGTGGTCTATTTTTGATGAATCTCGATAGTAGTAACACACATATTCATAATGTTGAAGCCAAAAGATGCAGAGTTGATAATGATAGTGCAACTTATTTGTGGCACTGCCGTTTAGGTCATATCGGTATAAAGCGCATGCAGAAACTCCATACTGATGGACTTTTGGAACCACTTGATTATGAATCACTTGGTACTTGCGAACCGTGCCTCATGGGCAAGATGACTAAAACGCCGTTCTCCGGTACTATGGAGAGAGCAACAGATTTATTGGAAATCATACATACCAATGTGTGTGGTCCGATAATATTGAGGCTCGTGGCGGATATCGTTATTTTCTCACCTTCACAGATGACTTAAGCAGATATGGGTATATCTACTTAATGAAACACAAGTCTGAAACATTTGAAAAGTTTAAAGAATTTCAGAGTGAAGTTGAAAATCATCGTAACAAGAAAATAAAGTTTCTACGATCTGATCGTGGAGGAGAATATTTGAGTTACGAGTTTGGTGTACATTTGAAACAATGCGGAATAGTTTTGCAACTCACGCCACCCGGAACACCAAAGCGTAATGGTGTGTCCGAACGTCGTAATCGTACTTTACTAGATATGGTGCGATCTATGATGTCTCTTACTGATTTACCGCTATCATTTTGGGGTTATGCTTTAGAGACGGCCGCATTCACGTTGAATAGGGCACCATCAAAATCCATTGAGACGACGCCTTATGAACTATGGTTTGGCAAGAAACCAAAGTTGTCGTTTCTTAAAGTTTGGGGCTGAGATGGTTATGTGAAAAAGTTTCAACCTGATAAGCTCGAGCCCAAATCGGAGAAATGTGTCTTCATAGGATACCCAAAGGAGACTGTTGGGTACACCTTCTATCACAGATCCGAAGGCAAGACATTCGTTGCTAAGAATGGATCCTTTCGAGAGAAGGAGTTTCTCTCGAACGAAGTGAGTGGGAGGAAAGTAGAACTTGACGAGGTAACTGTACCTGCTCCCTTATTGGAAAGTAGTACATCACAGAAAACTGTTTCTGCGACACCTATACCAATTAGTGAGGAAGCTAATGATGATGATCATGAAACTTCAGGACAAGATACTACTAAACCTCGTAGATCAACCAGAGCGAGATCCGCACCAGAGTGGTACGGTAATCCTGTTCTAGAAATCATGCTGCTAGATCATGATGAACCTACGAACTATGAAGAAGCGATGGTGAGCCCAGATTCCGCAAAATGGCTTGAAGCCATGAAATCTGAGATGGGATCCATGTATGAGAACAAAGTATGGACTTTGATTGACTTGCCCGATGATCGGCAAGCAATTGAGAATAAATGGATCTTCAAGAAGAAGACTGACGCTGATGGTAATGTTACTGTCTACAAAGCTCGACTTGTTGCAAAAGGTTTTCGACAAGTTCAAGGGGTTGACTACAATGAGACTTTCTCACCCGTAGCGATGCTTAAGTCTGTCCGAATCATGTTAGCGATTGCCGCATTTTATGATTATGAAATTTGGCAGATGGATGTCAAAACTGCATTCCTGAATTGATTTCTGGAAGAAGAGTTGTATATGATGCAACCGGAAGGTTTTGTCGATCCAAAGGGAGCTAACAAAGTATGCAAGCTCCAGCGATCCATTTATGGACTGGTGCAAGCCTCTCGGAGTTGGAATAAACGCTTTGATAGTGTGATCAAAGCATTTGGTTTTATATAGACTTTTAGAGAAGTCTGTATTTACAAGAAAGTGAGTGGGAGCTCTGTAGCATTTCTGATATTATATGTGGATGACATATTACTGATTGGAAATGATATAGAATTTCTGGATAGCATAAAGGGATACTTGAATAAGAGTTTTTCAATGAAAGACCTTGGTGAAGCTTCTTACATATTAGGCATAAAGATCTATAGAGATAGATCAAG
>NC_057800.1:16960938-16982108 GCF_018294505.1 Triticum aestivum
TGCAATTGCCTTGGCAAAGGAATCCAGATTTCACAAGAGAACCAAGCACATCAAGAGACGCTTCAATTCCATCCGGGATCTAGTCCAGGTGGGAGACATAGAGATTTGCAAGATACATACGGATCTGAATGTTGCAGATCCGTTGACTAAGCCTCTTCCACGAGCAAAACATGATCAGCACCAAGGCTCCATGGGTGTTAGAATCATTACTGTGTAATCTAGATTATTGACTCTAGTGCAAGTGGGAGACTGAAGGAAATATGCCCTAGAGGCAATAATAAAGTTATTATTTATTTCCTTATATCATGATAAATGTTTATTATTCATGCTAGAATTGTATTAACCGGAAACATAATACATGTGTGAATACATAGACAAACAGAGTGTCACTAGTATGCCTCTACTTGACTAGCTCGTTAATCAAAGATGGTTATGTTTCCTAACGATGAACGAAGTGTTGTTATTTGTTTAGCGAGGTCGCATCATTAGTTGAATGATCTGATTGACATGACCCATTCCATTAGCTTAGCACCCGATCATTTAGTATGTTGCTATTGCTTTCTTCATGACTTATACATGTTCCTATGACTATGAGATTATGCAACTCCCGTTTGCTGGAGGAACACTTTGTGTGCTACCAAATGTCGCAACGTAACTGGGTGATTATAAAGGAGCTCTACAGGTGTCTCCAATGGTAGATGTTGGGTTGGCGTATTTCGAGAATAGGATTTGTCACTCCGATTGTCGGAGAGGTATCTCTGGGCCCTCTCAGTAATGCACATCACATAAGCCTTGCAAGCATTGCAACTAATGAGTTAGTTGCGGGATGATGTATTACCGAACGAGTAAAGAGACTTGCCGGTAACGAGATTGAACTAGGTATTGGATACCGACGATCGAATCTCGGGCAAGTAACATACCGATGACAAAGGGAACAACGTATATTGTTATGCGGTCTGACTGATAAAGATCTTTGTAGAATATGTAGGAGCCAATATGGGCATCCAGGTCCCGCTATTGTTTATTGACCGGAGACGTGTCTCGGTCATGTCTACATTGTTCTCGAACCGTAGGGTCCGCACGCTTAACATTACGATGACAGTTATTATGAGTTTATGCATTTTGATGTACCGAAGATTGTTCGGAGTCCCGGATGTGATCATGGACATGACGAGGAGTCTCGAAATGGTCGAGACATAAAGATTGATATATTGGAAGCCTATGTTTGGATATCGGAAGTGTTCCGGGTGAAATCGGGATTTTACCGGAGTACCGGGAGGTTACCGGAAGCCCCCGGGAGCTATATGGGCCTTAGTGGGCTTTAGTGGAAAGGAGAAAGGGGCAGCCCAAGGTGGGCCGCGCGCCTCCCCCCTCCCCTAGTCCTATTAGGACAAGGAGAGGTGGCCAGCCCCCTCTCTCTCTTTCCCCCCTCGAGGAATCCTATTCCAACTAGGATTGGGGGGGGGGGAATCCTACTCCCAGAGGGAGTAGGACTCCCTTGGCGCGTCCTCCTTGGCTGGCCGCCCCCTCCCCCTTGGCTCCTTTATATACGGAGGCAGGGGGCACCCTAGAACACACAAGTTGATCCTTGAGATCGTTCCTTAGCCGTGTGCGGTGCCCCCTGCCACCATATTCCACCCCGATCATATTGTAGCGGTGCTTAGGCGAAGCCGTGTGACGGTAGAACATCAAGATTGTCACCACGCCGTCGTGCTGACGGAACTCCTCCCCGACGCTTTGCTGGATCGGAGCCCGGGGATCGTCATCGAGCTGTACGTGTGCTAAGAACTTGGAGGTGTCGGAGTAACGGTGCTTGGATCGGTCGGATCGGGAAGACGTACAACTACTTCCTCTATGTTGCGTCAACGCTTCCACAGTCGGTCTGCGTGGGTACGTAGACAACACTCTCCCCTCTCGTTGCTATGCACCACCATGATCTTGCGTGTGCGTAGGAATTTTTTTGAAATTACTGCGTTCCCCAACACCCAAACACTACTCCAATGAGTGTACGGCTCCCCACAAGAGAAGAGAAGATTCTCCCAAAAGAAGAAGTAGAAGAGAAGAATCACCATCAAGGGAGAGAAGAAGTAGGGATGATCGATATGAACGAAGACCCTCTCGGAGAAGCAAGGATTCGGAAAGGAAGGACAAGTCATCAAGGAGCTACACAAAACGAAGACATCAAGCTCATGTTGGTGAATGGGTATCCGGCTCCAACTCCGACAATGACTCCGAGAGAAGCTATCACTCCGACTCCGAATATACTCAAGATGAAGGTGTTGCCGGTCTAGCACTTGTGTCAACCATCTCCTACGACATATTTGATTCACCAAATGAAGGAATTGGAAGATGCTTCATGGCCAAAGGTCCAAAGGTGTAACACCCCGAGTATGTTGATTTCAATAGTGATGACTTGTTAGGTGATGATAATTTACTTGTTGACAACTGTAGTGATGAATACTATGATGAAACAAATGACAATAATAAGGAGAAGAATGAGTCTCTAACTAAAGAACTAAACACTCTTAAGTTAGCTCATGAAACTATCTTAGGAGATCATCGAGAACTTTTAAGGACTCATGAGAAATTACGTTTTGAAAAGCTCAACCTTGAGCAAGAGCATGAGTTCTTAAAGGCAATCAATGATGATCTTCGCAAGAAAAGTTGTTCTTATATTGCCAAGCGTTTATTCTTATCCACTTACATGCCTCAAGTCAAGTCTAGTAACAAGAACAATAAAGATTTTTCTTCTAGTAGTAACAATAATCATGCTAAATCCAATGTTGTTGCTTCTAGTAGTTCTCTTGATTCCACTAATGATTCTCTTAGCCAAGTTACACTTGAGCAAGAAAATAGCTTATTGAAGGGAATTATAGAGAAAGGTGTTTACAAGAGCCTTGCCGGGAGTAAGCAATTCGAGGAAATTGTACGGAAGAAAGGAAGGCACCGCAAGAATCAAGGTATTGGTTTTGAACGAAAGTTCAATGCCAATGGAGTTGAGTGGGAAGAAGATCAATACCCCAAGACGAAGTTTGTTCCTCAACAAAAGAAGTATGATCCTACTTCTTTCAAAGGGACACAAGCTCAAGATGATCTTCCACCACAAGACCACAAGCAAAAAAGTCAAGGACAAGCTTCAAGAGGAAATTGATGCATTTGAAGAATCTCCTAAGGTCTTGGTCAAGTGGGTTCCCAAGACTACATCAAGTTCCACTTCATCAAGTACAACTACAACTCCGAGGATTCCCATCAAGATGGTGTGGATCCCGAAGAAGAAGAAGAACTAGAGAGTTCTTGAGGGTGACTCCGCCAACATACTTCACTCTTATCATTTTGGCAAGAACAAGTGCAATCAACTTCCACATCTTGCACTAGTTCAAGGAGTCACAAACCCTCTTGTTGGTAAGACAAGGGACAAGTTAAGCTAAAGCTTTCGTAGACATCATCTTGTGTGTGCATCACTCTATGTCTATGGATATCCTTGTTTGTTCCTTGTGGGACTAACCCATGTAGGTATTGAAAGTGCAACTCACTCCAAAGTATAGCTCCAAATGATCCACGTCAACATTGAGCATCCACATCTTCAACATCCACATGAAGTCATCATCGACAAAATCCAAGGTTAGTTCATCCCTCTTAGGGGGGATCTCACATCTAGGGGGAGCTTTACTCTAAGAATTGAGTTAAAGCAGCTCTAATGGTGTGAACACAACAACGCTTTATGTAAAAGTGGTAACCCCACTTGTGCTTAAACGATGAGTATGACCTATGATCAAATGTTCTCATTTGACTCCTAAGTCAATATACTCATATATAGATGACCTAGTCATCGCCAATTGCTTGATAGATGCTAGAATTGTTTGTGCATGCTTTGCCACATATTTCAATTGCCATTTTATTGTGTGAGCATGTTGGTTGCATAATTTACTCATTCGAGGACATCCACTTGTTGTTTTGATTGATTGGTTTCCTTTTCTTTTGGCCAAGTGGATGGACAAGAATGCCTAAGAACCTTCTCTAGCTATCTATGCTTTTCTCGTCTCAAACTCTATTCATGTTGCATCACAAAATTTGATCAAGTCAGATTCGAACCACTCTGTGTGAGGAGCACTCGGAGTCCCCGATTTGTCATAGACTTAAACTTCCAAAACTTCTTTGTGCGTTTCGGTCTGACCAATTCACCCATTTCGGTCATACCGAGATCACTAAGTCGATCTAGGTTTTCAATCTCGGTGCAACCGATTTGAAATTTTCGGTCACACCGAGTTGTAGTAACTGCTTACAGTTATGCATCTCGGTGCCACCGAGTTGTTTCACTCAGTCACACCGACAGGGTTGGGCTATATATACCCACGGGTCAAATTTTGGAAAACTTTCCAAACCTCCTCGCCTGCGCTTAGCCCGCTCTGCCTTCCAGGGTCTCCGGATCGTCCTCCTCGTCGCCAGTTGCCTCCTGCCGCTGGTCTCCGCCACCGTCAACGGGAATCATCCCCGCCGTTGTCGCCGTAGAGAGTTCATCGCCGAACTAGGGTATGAACTCGATCACTGTGATATCCTTATCTGATTCCTAGCGCATTGTGTTTGCCATGTATCTTGCCACGATTGAGATCATTCTATCCATCGAAAACACTCCGTAATTTAGTCGTGAATTGAGAATTTAGGGTTAGGTTTCCGCTGAAACCATCTCGGACCCACCGAGTTGTAGAACTCGGTTCCATCGATTCGGCTCAGGACATTGCACATGTGATTCTCGGTCTGACCGAGAATTGCAAATCGGTGTGACCGAGTTCAGGACTTTGTGAAACCCTAGCAGTCTTGGTGCCACCGAACTGTGACTCGGTCTGACTAGTTCACTAGTTTAGGTTCCAACAGCAGCTTCGGTATCACCGAGTTTACAAATCGGTTGATCTGAAATGCTTTCTGTGGAAAACTAAAACTAAGTTTTTGACTCATTCTTTTGCAAAAACCTCTGCATTTTGTGATGCTCATCCACTCTACCTCATCTATAATCTATTCACAGGGCCAGCTGTCAGTGTTTGCATTATGTCTGATCAAAGTGACAGTCAGAACAGGTCAGAGGAGCAGGTTCACATGAGTGAGGGCACTAGTCCCTCTAGCAGCTCAGATGATGGCAGCAGGAGCACACCAAGCAATCTGCCAAATGCTGCCACCAGGGCCAGCAAGAAAAGAACCTCAGAGTCAGAGGATGAGGACTATGTGGCCGAGGAAGAAGAAACCACCTCAAAGAGGGAAGTCCTGAAAAAGGAATATGGCACAGCTGCTGCCACCAAGCCAAGCATGAAGTAAAAGGTCCCTGCCAAGAGAGCTCCAATGTCTAAGGCTAGAGCATCTACTCAAGAGACTTTGGGATCTGCACCCAAAGAGCAGGTTGTGGCAGAGAAGAAGAGGAAAGAGAGGGTCAAAAAGACCACTGCCAGAGTGCTTGGGAGATCCTCAATCATGAGAGATTCTGAAGAGGAAGAGGAAGAAGATGCTGCACCAGCACCCGAAGCTCAAAAGCTTATGGGTGATGCCATCAGGGCAGGGGCTGTTCCATCTAAGCCTAAGACGGCTCCTAAGGCTGCTGCTCCAGCTCCAAAGCCAAAACCAAAGAGGAGCACCAGGAACATCCCTGTTGAGGAGAAGAACAAGGCCCCAGTGCCTGAAGCTGAAATGGAAGAAGAAGATGATGAGTCACATCTCTTGAGGAAGTTGAAGCCAAAAATTCCAGATCACAATGATGCTCATCCAGTAGCTGAGAACATGAAGATAAGGAAGGATTCAGGATTGAGGCTATGGAGGGAGTCAGATCCATATGCCACCAGGAGAAGGATTGCTGTGGACTACAGGTTCCATACAAAGGAATAGCATGACTTCTATGAGACCATCTTGCTTGACAAGAAGCCCATAGTGTGTGACATGAGATGGGTCGACTGGGAGTACATCGGGGAGAATGATGAACACTATCCAGGAGTATATGATAGTTTCAAGGCTTGTGGAGTTGATGAGTTTGTGGCTCAGAAGCTCACAAAATGGAATGATGAGCTCATCATGCAGTTCTACTCCATAGCTCACTTCTACCCAGATGGAAGGATTGTCTGAATGTCTGAAGGCACTAGGTACCAGTCCACGATTGCTGAATGGGCGAAATTGATCAATGCCCCAAAAGAAAGTGAAGATGACTTGGATGTCTATGCCAACAAGAAGAAGGATCACAACACCATGGCACACATGTACAAGGAGATCCCAGATGCTGCTCTTGAGACACACAAGTTTGGATCTGTACATTACCTTCTGTCAGGCTTGCCAACTATCAACTGGATCCTCAGGCACACTCTCTTGCCAAAGTCAGGAGATCAGAAGATGATCAGAGGCCATGCAATAAACTTGCTTCACATCTTTGATGTCCCACAGAAGTTCAAAGTCATGAGCCTAATAGTGGAAACCATAAAGAGGACAGCTGCAGATCAGAAGAGGAGTTGTGGGTATGCCCCACAGATCCAGGAGCTGATTAACTCCAAGATGGGCACTAGCACATATCTGCTAGACAAGGAGCACCTGCCCATCTACCCAGACTTTGAGGAGAGCACTGTGGTGATGGATTAAAATGAACCATCTTCTGTGCACGCACAAGCCAAGAAGGAGAAGGCAAAGGCTGAAAAGGCTGCTAGGATGCCAACTACGAAGAATCATCTCAGTATCTTCTGAAGAGCAAGCAAGATCAGCTTGGCTACTTGATTGCCTCCACTCTAAGGATTGAGAAGGGGCTGGCCACCCTGACTCAAAATCAAAAGAGCCTGGAAAGGATCGTGGAGCAGAAGTTCTATGACTTGGATGTGAAGGTAACTGAGATCCAGTCTGTTGTGGAGCAACTTCAGGATGATATGCAGGAGAGGAAAGGCAAGACAACCACTGATGCATTTGCTAGGGTGCCTAGAGGTCAGAGGTCAGCTGCAGTGCCAGTAATAGACACCAGAGCCACTTCATCTGCACCACATACAGCTTCAGTGCCACCAGCTCTAGCACCTACTCCATCAGCTCCATCTACATCGACTGAAGCCTTCGTTCTTGGAGTTATCCAGACACCACCACCTGAAGACCAAGCCTGAGAGACGATTTAGTGCTATGCATTTTCTAGGAACTTTTTGGTAACTTGTTGCCAAAGGGGGAGAAAAATGTATAGATCATAGGCTTCGAGAGAGAACGTTGCTTTTTATTCTCTCTTGGTTTGGTGGTTCAACTTTATTTGCTTGTTTGAGATACTTTCTGTCTGCGTGATACTTGGATGATCACGTGTGTTTGATCATATGCTACCTTAATGCTTGTTGGATGACATTATCATTTTATCCCTATATGATCATTCACTTTGCTTGGTGATGAGTGCATGTATTTAATTATTATCATTTTGAGCGCTCCACCAAGATGTATGTTACATGGAAGAGTAACCCATGAGCCTAACTCTCTCCGCATTTGCAGTCCAAAGCAAATCATAAATTATGCACAAATTTAGGGGGAGCTCTTGCTTTTCACATACTTCCCAAAGCGACAATGTTTTTCACTTATTATCATTTGTCGAAGCTTTGATCCATATGTTGTCATCAATTACCAAAAGGGGGGAGATTGAAAGTGCAACTATCCCTAGGTGGTTTTGGTAATTCCTAACAACATATAGCTCATTGAGCTAATGCTATTCCAAGATTAATATTTCAGGAAAAGCTCAATGAATGGCATGACATGGATGAGGAAAGTGGACCCCTCAAAATACTAATGACAAAAAGATTGTCTCAAGCTCAAAGCTCAAGACTCTACATTTTATATTTTAGTGATCCAAGATCACATTGAGTCTATAGGAAAAGCCAATACTATCAAGGAGGGATGAGGTGTTGTTTGATGAGGTTCTTGCTTCATAGTGCTTAGTGATATGCTCCAAAACTCTCAACTACCTTCCCACATCCACATATGACCTAAATCAAAAGTCAAACTCGGCCCCACCGATTCTTTCTATCCGGCGCCACCGAGTTCAGATGTCATAGCCACTGCCACAAACCCTAGGCAAATCGGTCTCACCGATAGGGATCTCGGTCACAGCGAGATGGGGTTGTAATCTCTCTGTTTCCCTTCGTAATGTTTCGGTCCTACCGAGATGAGCGATCGGTCCCATCGAGATTGCAATGTAAACTCTCTGTTTCCCTTTTGTAACATTTCGTTCCCACCGAAATGAGTGATCGGTCCCACCGAGTTTACCTGACCAACTCTCTGGTTAGCTTATTACCAAAATTGGTCCCACCGAGTTTGTGTAATTGGTCACACCGAGATTACGTTATGCCCTAACCCTAACCATATCGGTCCTACCGAGTTGCATCTCAGTCTCACCGAAAATCGTCACTAGGTTTGCTAAATCGGCCCGACCGAGTTTCTCAATTCGGTCTCATCGAGATTAGTAAATTGTGTGTAACGGTTAGTTTTTGTGTGGAGGCTATATATACCCCTCCACCCACTCTTCATTCGTGGAGAGAGCCATCAGAACATACCTACACTTCCAATACACATTTTCTGAGAAAGAACCACCTACTCATGTGTTGAGGCCAAGATATTCCATTCCCACCATATGAATCTTGATCTCTAGCCTTCCCCAAGTTGCTTTCCACTCAAATCTTCTTTCCACCAAATCCATATCCTATGAGAGAGAGTTGAGTGTTGGGGAGACTATCATTTGAAGCACAAGACCAAGGAGTTCATCATCAACACACCATTTGTTACTTCTTGGAGAGTGGTGTCTCCTAGATTGGCTAGGTGTCACTTGGGAGCCTCCGACAAAGATTGTGGAGTTTAACCAAGGAGTTTGTAAGGGCAAGGAGATCGCCTACTTCGTGAAGATCTACCGCTAGTGAGGCAAGTCCTTCGTGGGTGATGGCCATGATGGGATAGACAAGGTTGCTTCTTCATGGACCCTTCGTGGGTGGAGCCCTCCGTAGACTCACGCAACCGTTACCCTCCGTGGGTTGAAGTCTCCATCAACGTGGATGTACGATAGCACCTCCTATCGGAACCACGACACAAACATCCGTGTCTCCAATTGCGTTTGAATTCTTCAAACCCTTTCATTTACATTCATGCAAGTTCCATGCTTTACTTTCCGCTGCTCATAGACTCTTTGCATGCTTGCTTGAATTGTGTTAAGATTGCTTGACTTGTGCTAAGATAGCTAAAATCTGCCAAAGACTAAAATTGGTAAGAGGCTAGATTTTCATTTGGTCAAGTAGTCTAATCACCCCCCTCTAGACATACTTTCGATCGTACAATCCCCCTCCAACTTTCTGCCCCGTTTGCATGCTTAGCAATGATGGAGGCGTGTGAAGGTGTGTCTCCGACGGCTTAACTTCTCGTTCGGGAAGGCGCTGGTCCATCTTGTCGCGCCGGAGCCGGGGTTGGTGAGCGCTCTGATGGCGCGGGAGGACCAAGAGGTGTGGGATCGCCTTGAGGCTGCAGTCGCCAACGAGGCCTACATAGATGACCTCTGGTGGCAGCACCTGGAGCTCGTGGAGGTGGAGCGGGCGATATTCGCCGCCAATGGCGGCAAAGTCATCATCATCTCAGACGACAAGGACGATGGAAAGTAGGGCGGTGAGGAGCAGAACGACGTCCCGATGAAGACGACGGCGGCGGCACCGGCCCGAACCCGGCTCTCATCGACAGTGACCTCACCCGGAAGGATTGGCTCGACCTTCACTTCGGCCGAAAGTAGTTCAAGTTTAGTTTTAGTTTAAATTTATGTTTAATGTTCGGTTGCGAGAACTTTAGTTTATATGCATGTTTATGTGTTGAACTTATGTTTAAATGCATCATCTTTCGGTTCAAATTTGATTGAATTTGTGCAAATTTAGTTTTACTCCATTAACTTTAGAGGATCGGTTAGGAGTGGCGAAATATTAGTGAAGCATATATACTCCACTAATGTATATACTCGATGAACTTTTAAGAGCTCGGTTAGAAAATGCCCTTAGGTAACATACTATTGGCTTGCGTACGAGTGGCTGGCTTTTTTTAGAAAAACCAGTGGCTGGCTGCCCAAACCAGTCCGCCAGTCAGACTGCGCACCGGCCCATTTCTACAAGGAAGCCCGACCCAACTCAGGCTTATCCCGAAATGGGAAAGGCACCTCCACAGTTTCTGCCCTAGTAGGCGGCCGGAGGCCGCCGAGTGCTTATTCTGGCGACGCAGTCAGGCCGTGCCTGCCCATAGGGCTGGACCAAAAGCTCGTAGCTCGCGAGCTTAATGAGCGTTTGATAGTTCGGCTCGTTAAGCTCGTAGCTCGCTTTTTAATGAACAGAGCCAATTATTGATTTTAGCTCGTTATGTTTAACGAGCTTAATGAGCGAGCTAACGAGTTTCACGAGTAGCTCGTTAAGCTCGTTAGTAACAACACAATACACATTTTCATGTTACGTGACAAACTTCTTGTAGCACCCCAGCCCATCTATTTAATCTAATCGACATATGAGGCAACAAACTACTTCATTTCTTTTTGTAGTCACCATATTTCATCTTGAAAACCATACCTACACATTCATCATGTATATCGTAACACATTATAATCTGTTAACGAGCGCTCGTGAGCGTTCACGAGCTTAACGAGCTTCAAACGAGCCGAGCCGAGCAGGTTTTCTGCTCGTTAATCTTAACGAACTTAACGAGCCGAGCCTTAACGAGCGCGAGCTTAACGAGCCGAGCTGCTCGTTAGTCCACCCCTACCTGCCCGCCGGAGGCCGTCCCACATTTTCCGCCGGCTGGGCGAGTTCCTCGTCTTCCCGAGTATCCCGCCTCCCTTGCGTTCCACCGCGGAAGCTATCTGCCACACTGAGTAATCCCTTTGCCCTCTCCTTTTGATTTCAGAATAGAAGTGCTGCGTTTGTACTTTCTATTAGTAGCTGGGGCAGTGGCATGCATGATTAGCTGAGGCCATCTGCGCATCACCGTATTAGAAAGAGCTTAGATGCTCGTCTTGTGATTCTGATAAGGAAATGGCCACAGTTTATGAGGGAAAGGGGACAAAATCACAGCAATGACAGGAAGATACTAGTAGAACAATTTAACAAGTTCTCATTGTTCAAAGGTTGACAAATCCAGTGCATATGTTTCTAATTAATAACATTACAACATGATAACGTACAGATCAGGTGACCCATGTGGCATTACAATGTAATAACGTACAGATCAGGTGACCCATGTAGTTCGGTTTAGTATCTAGACGAATTAACATTCGAGGCATTACAGTTTGCAACATAGATGCGAGTTAACTTCCCTCAAACGTGTATGTAATATTAATACACAGAAACACAGTGCATGATCATGTGTTTGTTGTGTTTTGTGGCATAGGGCGATTTTCAGACGACACAAAGGGCTTGGGTGGAATCTGCAGGTTCTGCAACCTCCCTGTTAACATGTTTACCACCTTTGTTATTGATGTCCGATTCTTCGGGTTCCACTGGATACACCGCAGAAGTTATCTGCCATGGTAATCCCCTTTGCTCTCATTTGATTTCTGAAGTGGAATGCTGAGTTTCCAGTACCTAGTAATCATGGCAGTTGCGTGATTAGTTACAGGATCCTCTCTTTTTGTAGAATAAGCAGGCGATCTGGACATTTCTGTACTATAAGGACTTTACAGTAGTATCATTGTTGGGGGGAAGGGGATAAAATTACAGCAATATAACTGGCTAAGATTTATATCCCAGCTGTCACAACAATGCCAGGACAATGACTGCAAAATCCAGTGTCATATGTTTCTAATTAATAGCATTGCAATATGGTAAGATACAGATGCAGTATTAACATTACTGCAAAATCCCATGTAGTTCAGTATGTATCGAACATTTGGCAAGCTAGTGCCAAGGAACTAAGCTTTACAACGAAGATGCGAGTTATGTTCCCTCAAACGTGTAATGATACACACAAAAACACACACAATGCGTGTTCATGTGTTCGTTGTGTTTTCTGGCATAAGACGATTGTCAGACGACACAAAGGGCTGTGGTGGAATCTACAGGTTCTGCAACCTCCCAGTTAACATGTTTACCACCTTTGTCATTGATGGTCGATTCTTCGGGTTCCATTGGATGCACCACAGTGCCACAATAGTCAGCTGTCTCATCTTTGTTAGAACTAATCTTGTTATTAGTGCTAGATTTAGATTTTGAGTCATGCATGTAGTCGTGTTCAGCTACTAGACTGCGGGTGTGTACTCACATGGAGATGAGTTAATGTGTGTACACGCAAGTCAGTAGTGAAATTAGGAGATTAGATAGTGTTGCATGCATGAATTTGTTAGCCGGCCAAGTCATGTGGCTGTTGTGGAGAGATTGCGCCATTGTTGTACGTGCGCATGCATGTACGTGGGTTAGTTGAGTTAGTGGGCAAGAGAATAGGGCTAGTGGAGTATGCGTGAGTGGCATAGGAGTTGGGCAGGTTGTTGCCCTGGCAGTGCGTGAGTCTTGTGTACTGCCTATTTAAGTTGACAAATGAATGCGAGGCCGTGAGTGCTGAGGCAACAATGTAGTGTTTGCGGCTGCCAAGTAAGAGTGCCTCTGGGCAAAGCTTGTGTGCTCTTCTTGGTATATGCGTGTGTGTGTGCTTCTTGGTATATGCGTGTGTGTGTGCGCGCGTTGAGTCTTCCCCTGGTGTGTGTGTTTTTGTGTGAAACCACAAGAGAGATGAGAGAGTTGTGTGAGGCAGCTCGAGGTAGAAGAAGAAGCGGCGCTGCGAGAAGAGGCGGCGCCAACAATCTTCTCCTTGTCTTCTGCTGTCATTTCCAAAGTAAGCTCCCATTCTTTCCCATTGATTACTTTCTCGTAGATCCACTCCGGGAGATAAACTTCGGCCTGGTTCTCAACACTTGGGTCTGAGTTCCTCCTTCCACTCACCATTTCCAACACCAGCATGCCAAAACTATATACATCTGACTTGTATGAAACCCCTCCAAAGTTTCGAGAGTATAGCTCTGGTGCGATGTATCCCATTGTGCTTCTGGCTGCAGTCAAGGTAACAATGCTCTGGTCCCTTGCATACAGCTTTGCGAGTCCAAAGTCTGAGATCTTTGGATTGAAGTTGTAGCCTAGCAAGATGTTATGCGGCTTGATGTCAAAGTGGAGAATGCGCTGGTTGCAGCCTTGATGCAGGTATTCCATTCCTTGGGAATGCCTAAAGCAATAGTTAGCATTTTGGTGGGTGCCAGGAGTAGTTGTGAAATATTAGAAACATGTGAGAATATATATTTCTCCAGTGACTCATTAGGCATGAATTCATAAATAAGAGCCCGTCCCGTTCCTTCGGAGCAAAAGCCAAAGAGACGGACGATATTTGCATGGTGGGTCAGTCCAATGGTTGCAACTTCATTGATGAATTCCTCTCCCTCTCTTGTAGAGTTCTCTAGCATCTTGACTACGACAGGAACTCCATTTCGTAGCTCACCTGTATACACTTCCAAACCCACCCTGGCCTAGTTTATCGTTGAACCGTCTTGCTATCTTCTTAACTTCAGGGAAAGTGTACCATGTGGGTTTCAATGTGCCATATGCCTTGAGAAACATTTCAACTTTCATATTTATCTCTTCATTGTACCTTGACTTCAAGGAGAGATAGATCACAGTAGCCACCATCAATGAAAGAACAACAAATGCGGCTGCAGATGATGTAGCTGCATACGCAGAATATATGAAGTCAGCATACTGCATTAGGAGAGAAAGCCATCACTTAGTGATTGACTGTTGAGCATGAGAGAAATCAGATTCAGAGTAATACTAGTAAAAATAGTTTATGCATGGTAAATGACTTTGTTTCTTTTCTTTATCACTTTTGTTTGAATAAAATGGGAAGTGCGGATTGCACAAGTACCTGCAGCGATTTTGACATGTGAACCTGCAAATGTCAAACAAGGGAATAAGTTTTGATTGATGGTTTAGTAAATAGAAGGGAAGTTCACTTCTTGACAATAAAAGGCAATATCACAGTTATATGAGATTGCGGCAATACATAACCTTAAAAAGTGCTAGCAAGTAGCATGTCTCGGTTGAGTCTAGTCTAAATTATTGTAATCCAGTTATCCCAGTATGAAGCTGTGTTAGAAAATATATAGGGGTTGTTGTGATCATGTACAGTTTGGTCAGTTGGTTTAAAATACAAAAGAAGAAAAGGAGTGAAAAAGGGATACCATGAGGCCTGCGGCGTATGCAGAATGTTTGATTTCTATGCGAACTGAAAGCACAACTCTGCCCATCAAGTGCACATTGTGTGCAACTGGTAGAAATGCCATCGTCACGCCAACTAACAGTTGTTTCAGCAAAACTAATAATTCTTTCTGACATTTGCTTGAACATCGAGCCATCCATGGATCTTGATGGTATCAGAACATTTGACATGGCCTTGCAGTCCAACGGAAGCACATGCATATATAGACTAGCACTCACCAAATAGACAAACTGACTTTGGTTGCTAAAGCAAGAGATTGGGCCAACAATATAATCGGCAGCCTTTTTCATCTCGTAGTCATCATCAACTTGAGTAGTGCTACTTGGTATGAACTCCTTTGAACAGTGTACTATTTTTCCAGGTATTGCCTTGTATAATGAACATCGACGGTAGGCATCAGCTAGTTGATCTGTGGAGATGAGCTTCTGAAGCGGGCATGAAGTCAAGGAGTCTATGAGCGGGATGATGCTGAGGGTAGCATGGTTGTAGTCTATGGTGGTCACTTTGTAGTGGCCAAGAAGTGGGTGGAGTAGGATGAAGTCTTGGCCTGAGCAAGCCATCTTCGCACATGTCGCGCCGCATGATGAAGATGAAGTGCTGGTTTCAAGCCGGAGCGGGAACCGGATCTCAGGCCCATCTACGCTGCACCGTGACGGCGGGCAGTATTTGAAGAAATCCTGGTCATCCCAGCACGTTGAAGTTGTGACCATGCCAGTTCTATGGCCGAGGATAGAGGCCATGAGAGCTGCGACAACGAGAAACATACTCATCTTTCTCATACTGCTCTGCAGAGATGGGTGAATGGACACGAAGATAAAGCTAAGCAATGAGTTGCAGGCTGAAAATTGAAGTGGAGGAAGAAAACCACTGGCCGAGGTCGCATTTGAATGAGCTAGCTGGACCTCACCTTTCTATCTGTGGCTGATACACTAGTAGAAAAGAGGGCTTTGGTTCAGGCCGGGTCAGCCCATTAGTCCCGGTTCAGTCCAGAACCGGGACCCATGGGGGCATTGGTCCCGGTTCGTGAGGCCAGGGGCCTGCCGGGCCTCGTGGGGGCATTGGTCCTGGTTCGTCTGGCCCCTTTGGTCCCGGTTGGTGGGACGAACCGGGACCAATGGGCCTCGCTCCTGGCTCACCACCATTGGTCCCGGTTGGTGGCTTGAACTGGGACCACGGGCTTCCCTTTGGTACGGGTTCATGCCACGAACCGGGACCAATGAGGTGCCTATATATACCCCTCGCCCGCAAGAAGAGCACCCCAGTACTCTGTTTTTCTCTGGCGGCGAGGGGAGAGCTTTGTGGTGCTCTAGCTCACCTCCTATGCACATGAGGTGTTCGATGAAATGCCCGAGCCACACTAGTTAAGCTTTCTCCTTTTGAAGCTCGACTTCAAAGCTCCATTTTCCTCGAGATTTGTCTAGGTTTAGCTGCCCGTCACGTCCCACTCCCGTCTTCACCGCCGTCGATCGCCCGCACCGATCTCGTCGCCGAAACCACCATGGTGAGCCTCTTGTTCTTATCTTCTCTCTGAAAGAAAAAAAATTCTTACTTTAGATAGAAACTTGTCTAATTTTCTTACTTTTATTATTGCTTGTTATTATATAGTGCGATGGTTTTGGTATCCGCCCCCGTCGGCCCTCGTCCTGGCTATGATTCGGATGTGGTATATATTATCTTTTTATAACTATTTGGTTCATTTATTGTTTATGACAATTATGCCTACCAACGTGACATAGATTTTATTTATCTAGGAGGTAGTTGAACCGGAAATTCCAACCGACCCTATTGTCGAGAGGTTAAATTTAGTTGAAGAAGAAAACAATTACTTGAAGTAAAAAAATTGGAGGAGGAGAAGATGATATTGGAGTTGCATGTTGCGGATGTCGTCGATGATCACAAGATCAAGATGGATGCAATGCGGTTGAAGATGAGAAAGATTAGAAAATATGCCATTCATACCGAGGCTTGGTATCATTATGCCGTTGGATCAATTGTTACCTTGGTTGCGATTATGATCGCATTTGTTTTCGCCTTGAAATGTTTTACATAGTTTCAATGTATGGTTTAATTAATTAGATGCTCTGGAGAGCTATATGTTGTTAGATGAGAACTATGTATGTACTTTGGTTTTAATGTGATGATGAACTTCTATTAATTTGGTCACTTAATTATCTATTCATGATGTTATGTAATGGTTTTTGACACACATAATTATATATAATGCACGCAGATGAACCGGCAATGGATGTACGGTGACAGACACACCTCCGAGTACATTAAGGGCGTGCATGATTTTCTCGAAGTGGCTGAGGCGAACAAGCTGAATGGTTTTATGTGTTGTCCATGCCCTAAATGTGGGAACAAGAAGTTTTACTCTGACCGGAAAATCCTTCACACCCACCTGCTTTACAATGGTTTCATTCCACACTATAATGTTTGGACGAGGCACGAAGAAATAGGGGTTATGATGGAAGACGGCGAAGAAGAAGAGGACGATGACAACTATGTGCCCCCTGAATACGGTGATGCTGCAACGGGGGAAGCTGCTGAAGATCAAGAGGAACCAGACGATGTGCCCAATGATGCTGCAACGGGAGAAGCTGTTGAAGATCATGAGGAACCAGACGATGTGCCCAATGATGATGATCTCCGCCGAGTCATTGTCGATGCAAGGACGCAATGCGAAAGTCAAAAGGACAAGCTGAAGTTCGATCGCATGTTAGAGGATCACAAAAAAGGGATGTACCCCAATTGCGAAGATGGCAACACAAAGCTCGGTATCGTACTGGAATTGCTGCAGTGGAAGGCAGAGAATGCTGTGCCTAACAAAGGATTTGAGAAGCTACTGAAAATATTGAAGAAGAAGCTTCCAAAGGATAACGAATTGCCCGACAGTACATAAGCAGCAAAGAAGGTCGTATGCCCTCTAGGATTGGAGGTGCAGAAGATACATGCATGCCCTAATGACTGCATCCTCTACCGCGGTGCGTACAAGGATCTAAACGCATGCCCGGTATGCGGTGCATTGAGGTACAAGATCAGACGAGATGACCCTGGTGATGTTGACGGCAAGCCCCCCAGGAAGAGGGTTCCTGCGAAGGTGATGTGGTATGCTCCTATAATACCACGGTTGAAACGTCTGTTCAGAAACGAAGAGCATGCCACGTTGATGCGATGGCACAGTGAGGACCATAAGAAAGACGGGAAGTTGAGAGCACCCGCTGACGGGTCGCAGTGGAGAAAAATTGAGAGAAAGTACTGGCCTGAGTTTGCAAGTGACCCAGGGAACGTATGGTTTGGTTTAAGTGCGGATGGCATTAATCCTTTTGGGGAGCAGATCAGCAATCACAACACCTGACCCATCACTCTATGTATGTATAACCTTCCTCCTTGGATGTGCATGAAGCGGAAGTTCATTATGATGCCAATTCTCATCGAAGGCCCTAAGCAACCCGGCAACGACATTGATGTGTTCCTAAGGCCATTAATTGAAGAACTTTTACAGCTGTGGAATGGAAACGGTGTACGTACGTGGGATGAGCACAAACAAGAGGAATTTAACCTGCACGTGTTGCTGTTTGTAACCATCAACGATTGGCCCACTCTCAGTAATCTTTCAGGATAGACAAACAAGGGATACCATGCATGCACTCACTGTTTAGAAGAAACTCAAAGTATATACCTGGACAAATGCAGGAAGAATGTGTACCTGGGCCATCATCGATTTCTTCCGACCAACCATCAATGTCGAAAGAAAGGCAAGCATCACAAAGGCGAGGTAGATCACCGGAAGAAGCCCGCCATGCGTACCGGTGATCACGTACTCGCTATGGTCAATGATTTACACGTAATCTTTGGAAAGGGTCCTGGCGGACTAGCTGTTCTGAATGACGCTGAGGGACACGCACCCATGTGAAAGAAGAAATCTATATTTTGGGACCTACCCTACTGGAAAGACCTAGAGGTCCGCTCTTCAATCGATGTGATGCACGTGACGAAGAACCTTTGCGTGAACCTGCTAGGCTTCTTGGGCGTGTATGGGAAGACAAAAGATACACCTGAGGCATTAAGGACCTGCAACGTTTGCATGAAAAAGACGGCATGCCTCTGAAGCAGTATAAAGGTCCTGCCAGCTATGCTCTTACGGAAGAAGAGAAAGAAATATTCTTTGAATGCCTGCTCAGTATGAAGGTCACGACTGGCTTCTCGTCGAATATAAAGGGAATAATAAATATGCCAGAGAAAAAGTTCCAGAACCTAAAGTCTCATGACTGCCACGTGATTATGACGCAATTGCTTCCGGTTGCATTGAGGGGGCTTATACCGGAAAACGTCCGACTAGCCATTGTGAAGCTATGTGCATTCTTCAATGCAATCTCTCAGAAGGTGATTGATCCAGAAATCGTACCAAGGCTAAGGAGTGATGTGGCGCAATGTCTTGTCAGTTTCGATCTGGTGTTCCCACCATCCTTCTTCAATATCATGACGCACGTCCTAGTTCATCTAGTCGACGAGATTGTCATTCTGGGCCCGTATTTCTACACAATATGTTCCCCTTTGAGACGTTCATGGGAGTCCTAAAGAAATATGTCCGTAACCACGCTAGGCCAGAAGGAAGCATCTCCATGGGCCATCAAACAGAGGATGTATTGGGTTTTGTGTTGACTTCATTCCTGGCCTTAAGAAGATAGGTCTTCCTAAATCGCGGTATGAGGGGAGACTGACTGGAAAAGGCACGCTGGGAGGGGCCTCAATAATATGCAGGGACGGATACTCTTGGTCTCAAGCACACTACACAGTTCTACAGAACTCTACCTTGGTGACCCCGTATGTCGATGAACACAAGAACAGTCTACGCTCCAAACACCCGGAGCAGTGCGACGACCGGATTACATGTGAACACATCAGGACTTTCAGCAGTTGGTTGGAAACACGTCTCAGAGGTGACAACACTATTTGTGATGAGCTGTACTTGTTGTCCAGGGGACCATCTTTGACTGTATTGACTTACAAAGGATACGAGATAAATGGGAATACATTTTACATGATCGCCCAAGATCAAAAGAGCATCAACCAAAACAGCGGTGTCCGCTTTGATGCAGCAACCGAGAGGGAAACGAACACATATTATGGTTACATAGTGGACATATGGGAACTTGACTACGGTCATGATTTTAAGGTCCCTTTGTTTAAGTGCAAATGGGTCAATCTGTCAGGGGGCGGGGTACAGGTAGACCCACAGTACGGAATGACAACAGTGGATCTGAAAAATCTTGGGTACACTGACGAACCGTTCGTCCTAACCAATGATGTGGCACAGGTTATCTATGTGAAGGACATGTCTACCAAACCGAGAAAAAGAAAAGATAAGGAAGCGAATACATCATACGATGAGCCAAAGCACCACATAGTTCTTTCAGGAAAAAGGGACATCGTGGGAGTGGAGGGCAAGACCGACATGTCTGAAGATTATGAAAAGTTTCATGAAATTCCTCCCTTCAAAGTCAAGGCTGACCCAAGCATCTTTTTAAACGATGAAGATTATCCATGATTACGGCGCAATAAGCAAATGACACAAGCGAAGAAAAAGTGAAGACTTTCTCCCGCAACTATTATGATGATACCATGCCAACTTTGTAACAGACGAATATGATACCATTGTCCATTTTGTACATGCACATGCTATGTGGGTGAAATTATGATACCATGCCAACTTTCAACTTTTTCAGAGTTCATTTGAAATGCTTTACTGTCTTATGGTTCGGCCCTCGTAATACCGGGACAAAAGGCCATTATTCAAATTTTAACTATTCAAATTTGAAAACTAATGGCACTAACAGAAAGTTTATAATTTTTGTGACCTAAAAGAAAAATAATTGAAAATAAACTTTAATAAAATAAATAAAAATAAAAACAATAAGTATTTTATTGTAAGTAGAAACAAAATAAAATAAATAAAGCAACAAAGAAAACAAAAAAAGTGCCACCTACTGGGCCCCCACGGCATGAATACGACTAAAAACCCTACCATGGGCTAGGATTCAGGCCCGCAGGTGGCCCAATAGGCCCACAGGCACACAGCGTATGGTTAGGCCCGAAAGCCTACAATTGAGAGGAGCTTGAGAGGGTGGGCGCAGCAGCGCTTATAAACCACTCTCGAGCTCTCTCAGCTAGCGAGGTGGTACTAAATTTTTGACGTGGGGCAGCACAAGGCCTTTGGTCCCGGTTGGTACCACCAACCGGGACTAAAGAGGGCATTGGTCCCAGTTCGTGGCACCAATCGGGACCAATGCTCCTCGCCCCTGGCCCATGACCATTTGTCCCGGTTTGTGCCACAAACCGGGACTAAAGGGTTGGTCCTCGTTGCGGTCAGAGTTTAGTCCCACCTCGCCAACTGAAGGAGGGTCACACCGGTTTATCAGCCCTTCCCTCTCTGCCATGTTGAGTTCCTCTCAAAGTGAAAATAGATGCCCTTATACAGGAAATTTAACCTAAATTCAGAGTGAATTTCTCTAAAATTCATAGAAATTTACTATGAATTTAGGTTGAATTTTTTCTATAAGCGCATCTATGCTCATTTTTTAGTAAGTTAATCACAAACTTGTGATTCACACAAATTTCAAAGAATTCAAATTTTAACTATTCAAATTTGAAAACTAATGGAACTAATAGAAAGTTTATAATTTTTCAAAAACTAATGGCACTAGCAGAAAGTTTATAATTTTGCTAACCTAAAAAGCAAAAAGAATTAAAAATTAAAGCAAAAAACAAAAGAAAATAAATAATGCAAAAAACAAAACAAAAAACTAGAAAAAAACTATTTTTATAGTAAAGTCAATCACAAACTTGTGATTCACACAAATTTCAAACAATTCAAATTTTAACTATTCAAATTTGAAAACTAATGGCACTAACAGAAAGTTTAC